>NC_073691.1:54938855-55171355 GCF_029784155.1 Uranotaenia lowii | reverse complement strand
GGGCACTACAGTCACCCGTGACAGTCCTGCAAAAACTGTCACGCCCTGCAGCCGACAGTTAGGATGAAATTATTTTCGAAACAGGAGGATGGGGGGATGAAAACCGAACTGTCGGTTGGGTTCGCTACAGCTTAAAGCACAACACTTTCGGCAACGCATGCTTTGAGCAGATTGTTCAGATACAGCCTGGGTTCTCGCACGTGTGCGATGTAGCCGAAGCATTACGATTCGTTACCGACGGTACAGCAGCGAACCGAGTGGTAAGGAAAACCGAGACAGTTTTTTTGGCAAGAAAAAAGCTGTCATAGCAAAGCTGTACTTTTCGGAAGCCTGGGCAGGAGCAATGGGACGCATCGAACAACGCAAGATGGATGCATGGGTTAATCCCGCGACTTTCAGACTGGGTAAATCGGAAGTATGGAGAGCTCAACTTTCGCAGTTCCTTTCGGGTCATGGGTGCTTTAAGCAATACTTTCATCGGTTTAAGCTTATCAGCTCGCCTTATTGCCCGGAACGCGTAGATACGGAGGAATCGGCAGAACATGCTATCTTTGTCTGCCCCAGGTTCATTTCAGCTAACATGACATGACAAGCTAACGAAAGGTCTTGGGCCTCGTATGACACTACAATTCAAAAGCAGTAATCCTGCAGGAGTGGATGCTGTGACGGGCGCGAGTTACTTTGAAAGCGTTACCTAATCGGCACACTTTTCGAGGTCCCCGGGGTAGTGGTTGCTGTGGAAAAGGGTGAGATGTATAAGTGCATGAGCACAGCCTACCCCTTGATGTAGTACCATAGGGTGAAACCAAGGGGCACATCTGGCACACGAAGCCCAAGGTGGTTTTAGAGGGACGAACCCACTCACGGCAGCAAACACCCGGCTGTTATGGTTTGAATTCAAATTTCCATCTTGTAAAAAAAAAAAACCACGTCCATCTTTACCACATCATTATCGAAAAAGTGTTTCAAATACAGAAGCGTCGTTATCATGCATGATTGTTTATATGATTTGGTCGAAGAAGGAAAATTTGACTGCTTTGATTTTTTTTGGCTCTGAATGTAGTCAAGCATGGCTCAGTGAAAATGATTGATTTTCGGAAAATTGTAATATGGTAATCAAGCGCTTTCAGAATGTTGTAGAAATTTTAGGAAAGACAAGCAGGACCAGAATAGAGATGGTGCCCGTAAATATCAGAACGAGTATATGCGGGGTTCCGCTGCCCACTGGGATGAAACATTTTCACACGAGTGTCAGTTAGTTATTTGAAGCGGTCGCAAGTTGGCGAGGCGCGTACAAATAAGCTCACAGATCAAAACAAACTTGCCCGTTGAAGTTCCGTTCTCGGTTTACACATTCCAGATTAATCCAGCAGCCCGCAGCATTATCTTTATGAATATGTATGTATGTATGTATGAAAGAAAACAAACTTTTTTTCGTTTGAACTAAAGAAATTTTGCGACAGGAAATGGAAAGCGCATTACTTCCCATGAATGTTTGTGGGTATGTTATTGCAGATAGACAGAAATTCTAAGATAAACTATTATTTCTGAAAAATCGATACCGAACGACATCTTGAAGCAACCAAGCTGAAAATCACGTGCCATCAGCAATTACTGAATGATTTATCGGTTGATTCCCATTTGGCACCCGTTGGGGGGAAGATTAATGTAACACTAGACTGAGTCGATTTGGGGTCATTTTGGAATTTCTCAAACCCTGGGGTCTTAAAAGCTTCGTCTTGGTCCAAAACTCATCCATGATTTTTTGCAAAATTTTTAAGTAACGTTTACATGAGTAAATTTGAACTTTTAGGTTTGTATGGGAAAATTGAATATTTTGTACTGAAAAATCAACATCATTTTTGTTTTGTCTGTGGAACCGAGCCAGCTGATGATTTTTGTGCCAATTTATAAAATTCCTAAAGGAAATTTTCCGCTGAACAACTTTGTCGAAGACCATAACTTCGTATATTATTAGGAAATAAAGTTATTAGCTGTTTAACAGGGGTATGTCTTTTCACATTGATTAACAATAAATTCAATTGAAATCACTGCTTGAGCCTCGCGAATTGTTGCATAGAAAGTATTCACGCATTACCTCGCTAGGCACCCTGCAGGGATGTCAATTGAATTTATTGTTTATCAGTGCGAAAAGACATACCCCTGTAAAACAGCTTATAACTTTTTATCCTATTATGATACGAAATTAAGGTCTTCGACAAAGTTGTTCAGCGGAAAATTTCCTTTAGGAATTTTATAAATTGGCACAAAAATCATCAGCTGCCTCGGTTCCACAGACAAAACAAAAATGATGTTGATTTTTCAGTACAAAATATTCAATTTTCCCATACAAACCTAAAAGTTCAAATTTACTCATGTAAACGTTACTTAAAAATTTTGCAAAAAATCATGGATGAGTTTTGGACCAAGACGAAGCTTTTAAGACCCCAGGGTTTGAGAAATTCCAAAATGACCCCAAATCGACTCAGTCTAATGTAACACCGTGTCTGTTAATCGGTATTATATTAATTAAAATGTAATTAAACAGTTCCAACCTCAACTGGGCCTTAAATCAATCATCAGCCCAACCAGTAAGTTAGTTCAGTCAGTGCAGGCAATGTGGTTTGAAGCAACTTATTTAGTAGCTTAGAAGTCTTGTTTAGCATTAACGTAATCTAAGCGAGGTATGACGGCAGATATGTGCTAGGAGCTAGCCTATTTTTACACTACTCGATAGAGATTAGTCTAACTCAAGATCACTTTGTCACGAAATATGCCGTAAAACTGCGGTAAAAGTAAATCGGCAGCTCGATCAGATGCCGCCATCCTAAGCTAGCGGTCTGTTTTTGGTATTAATTCAATTATCGTTTGCTCACATTTGATCACCCTGCTGCCGGTGACTAACAAATGCCCTTTGGGCTGATTATCCGACCATTGGCATTGCGTTGATGTGCCAGGCAGGATGCCTATTAAAAACTCAAAACACCGGCTCTGATCGAGTGATTAGAACGTTCAACCGTATACCTGGTACCGGATCGATTGAAGCCGCAAGAAGCTGCCATGATTATGTGCGCTGTGTATGATCTGGGTAACGGTTCTGAGATAATTCTCTCACCTCATCCAAATCACGAGGGGTTATTAATCGATGCCAAGCACGCACCTCCGGATGGAACAGTTATTGTAGGGGGAGGCATCTTCACGGAGATCTCCAAGTAGTATTTTTCGATTGCAACGGTGCACGCTCTCAGAAACCCACACGCTAATTTATCGATCGACATCATTCACTCACCAAGTAGCAACGATAGCGCCAATAGTTAATCCATAGTTAGGACCGTAAACTACGGTAGTTATTTTCCAGGCTTGTCACGCCCAGGGACGAGCGATTAATCGGCGTTAGATTGCACTTTTGTGGACGCACCTCACCACGAGTAGATCCGTATGGTTTCCATGAACTGCAGCACATAGGGAACTTGCGGTCCCAGAAACTGGACGTTCTTGAAGGATTGAAGCAAGCAATCGGTGCCATTTTAAAACATAGGCTTCAGTAGGGATCGTCCTCGCGAGGGAAGTGCGGATATCATTTGTCAAATTGCCAAATGCTTTCTCGGCTGAGTAGTTGAACTTTCAATGGTAGACGGATCATTACGAGTAACACTCACGAGAGTAGTAATAGCATTGATCACGTTCGTTATATAAATGCGTCTTTCCAGGGACTCAAATTAATCAACCATTATTATTGGGATAGGTGTTTGTTCAACTTATTCTGAAGGTTTGAATTAATGTAGATTTTTCTGCTTGTCACATAATTCATAAGTAACTCTTTATTGCAGGTAATATGGTGACGCTTGGAATTAATAGGCCAACTTGATTTACAATATTTAAATTTATGTGGCATTAGCATATGGCAAATCGAGCTTTTTCAGAAGAGTAATTGCTTATTTAGCTATTGCTTCAAGTTATATGCATTGGAGCCTCACCTGAGATAAGCATATAAGCCTCACCTGAGACTTCACAGTAGAGATTTTAGGGCTCACCTTAAAAGATTAAAATTTTCTTGAATACAATTTCCAAGCAATAAAAAATTCCTTCACAAATTTACGATAAATCTTAATCAGCAAGCATTTCTACGAAAACTTGCAAGTTCCGAAACAAGATTGAGAAGAATCCCACCTCATGATTACAAACCCGAAGGTTTCAATTTTAGATAATAGCATTCCCAATTTATTCCGTTATCATAATTGCCATTCACATCGTTCTGTAGATGGGCAACATCGAGCCTAAAAGCGGTCGACAAAAAGGTAATTTTAGTTCTTTTATTCCGAAAGTAAGAACGTTAAGTTTCGTGTCCTGGAAAACGTCGTGTGTTATTTGTGTGGTTATCCAGAAGCAACCACTTTAAAATTAGAGCGGCAGATGGAGTTTCAAAATGAAAACAAACATGATTTCATTTTCTTAACTGAAACATGGTAAAGGGTGATACGGTCAAAATTTGGTCAATATCAACTTGACGTATTTCTTTCAATTTTGCATTTAAAAAACCTGAACACCCCTCACTTTGAAGGTGTGTGTGTAGAATGTTGCTCCTATTTTGATTTTGGAATTCACTCTTCAGTTGTCAAAATGCCGTCCAAGGAAGAAGAGCAGCGTATCAAAATTTTGCTCGAATCGAAAATCGAAAACCGGAAGCCGCTGAGACGACAAAGAGAGTTGGCGGTAGTTTCAAGCGAAACCCTAACCTCTCTCTCCGAGATGCCGCAAATAAGCTGGGTGTATCGTCTACAACCGTGCATCGAGCCAAAAATGAGCTGAACTATCGACTTACAAGAAGGTAGTGACTCCAAATCGCGATGATAAACAAAATACGAAGGCCAAAGCGCGATCCCGGAGGCTTTACACGACGATACTGACGAAGTTTGACTGCGTGGTAATGGACGACGAAACCTACGTCAAAGCCGACTACAAGCAGCTTCCGGGACAGGAGTTTTATACGGCAAAAGAAAGGGAAAGGTAGCAGATATTTTCAAGCACATGAAACTGTCAAAGTTCGCGAAGAAATATCTGATTTGGCAAGCCATCTGTACCTGTGGCTTGAAAAGCAGCATTTTCATAGCTTCCGGGACTGTCAACCAAGAAATTTACGTGAAAGAGTGTTTGAATAAACGTCTGCTGCCTTTCGTGAAGAAACACGGTTGTTCCATACTGTTTTGGCCAGATTTGGCATCTTGCCATAACGGTGAAAAGGCCATGGAGTGGTACGCCGCCAACAATGTGCAGGTGGTTCTCAAGGACAAGAACCCTCCCAACACGCCAGAACTCCGCCCAATTGAGAAATACTGAGCTATTGTCAAGCGGAACCTAAAGAAGACAAAAAAAACTGCTAAGGACGAGCAGCAAATTGGCTTTCTGCGGCCAAAAAAGTGGACAAGGTGGATGTACAAAATCTGATGGCAGGGGTTAAGCGTAAGGCCCGGCAATTCGGATTTGGAAAAGCGGAAGCCTAACTGAATATTTTTCCTGAGTTTCATACTAATTAAACATGAAAAAGAAATTTAATTTGTTTTTTTATAAATAAACGATTTCACCGATTTACACGCGTTTTCCCTTGACCAAATTTTGACCGTATCACCCTTTAAAGTGTACTACGTATGCCGTGACCGCGATTCGATCTCATGCCCACTGGCTTAGAAGACTTGAAGGCTATCCTCTACGCTACGGTTTGCGGCTATATTTGACAAGCATTTTTGTTTTTTACCATTTGATTTGATAAGAATCTTATTTTTTATACAATATTGTTAATAATCCACATTATTTTTTCGATTTCCACTGTTTTTATGAAAATGATTTTTTAAGGATATGAAATTGAAATAAAACATTTGAAATTAAATTATAAATTTTGTAATTCCTGCTTTCGCTCTGATTGCAACTTTGTTTTTTTTATATTTTGAATTTGAAATTCATTTGTTAACTGTTACTCAAATCTTGACTTGAAATAATGATTTTAACTTGAGACACTGAATTGTGGTTCAGAATGAAATCCGATCTTTGGTTTCGAATTTTACTCTTGAACTCTCATATCTGTATCTCTATGGAATTTGAATTAATTTCAAGAATTTTAATTCTAAATCTTAATGTTTCCCAATTGTCATGATGGAAATATTCATTCTGCTTTCGATCTTTCTAACTTGCTTTCGATGATCTGCAATTAATCATGAAAAGAAAAACATTTTAATATCTATCTTTGATGTTTTCTAAATCAGAGTATTTTGGGTGATGATAGAGTTATTAAATAAATTGGAAAGAATTTTGCATTATACAGCTTTAATCAGAGTTTTAAGAAAGATTAACTCTTTTGCAATATTTCCACGTGATGTATTAACAATTATTGTTGGAAGACACCGGAAATAATTGTTATTTCAATGCAAATACTAAGCTGATTTCTTTTTTTTTCAATAACGTATATTTAAAAGCCAATTTACTTATACGTTATTGAAAAAAAAAGAAACCAGCTGGTTTCCGTTTTACATAAAAATAAAAAATTGTAATAACTCAACTTCAGTTTTTTGTTTGAGCAAGTAATGTGAATAAATCTGTCAAAAACTGGGCGTTCTTCTAAGATTTTCGGCGAACTGGGCTGAACCCCAGCATTCCTAAATATTAAAATTGAATATTTGAACATGTTCTTTTAAATCCGGATAATCTGGCAATATACTGAACTCATTCCAAGTTCCTTTATATGATCAAAATATTACGTATTCTGTGGGAAGGCATATGAAAAAAAAATTCATAAGGGCCCCCGAGAAAAATTGCCTTGGCCCCCCAGATGGCTTAATCCGGCTCTGTTTATAGATCATGATTGATTTTGCTTAAAATCGACACATTTTAAAACTCCATATCACCAAAACTAAATGTGATAGTCAAAATTTGACAAAAGATTCAAATTCAGGACGCTTAAATCTACCAAATCAATCATTAAAACGTAAGCACCAAAATGCTTCTCTTTAGAGTTATCAATTAAATTCTCTAAATAAGTTTTTATAATAGTGAGACGCGTTTATTGAAAAAAAAAATCCTTCTTAAATGGTAACAAAAAACTTGTCTTTTTAAACTTCATATTTAAACTTTAAGTATCAAATGAATTAACAGTATTTTAAAGAACAGTTTTTAAATGAATTAAGCGTATTTTAAAGTCAAGCTTTTTAAATTTTCAGAAATATGATTTTCAATTCTAAATTTTTGGTGTTTTAAAAATTTAAACCTTAATTTTTATTCCTTATTAAAAATTCACATTTCAAATTATTTTTTTTTTCCTCAAATTCAAAACACTACAGTGGAATTTTTCAATCAACCCTTCAGTTGAAAGTGAAGAAAAGAAATGTAAAGATGAATAATAAATTACAATTATCATTATTTTCCAAACAATAAATCATGGTTAATTTAACCTGATCTTACTTTTATTTTAGAATTCAATTTAGTTTCTTAATCCATGGTAGAGGAATATTTATTTAAAAATTAGAAAACCGGACTGCCTAGAAATTATGAGGAAAATTTCTAGCTCAGAGCAAGAAACATAATTTTGAAAAATTTATCCATCGCTTACCGAAGATATCATTGATTTGAAACTTTCGTTGTGATTTGTTATGGAACTTTTAATTCATTTCATCAGTACAATTTTATATTTTATGAGTTTGTGTGATATTTTATAAGCAAGAAAATGATGTAAGTAATCTATTTCCTTATTTATTGTGAATTTTTTTATTATTTTAAGCTTAATTCTAAATTCAAAAAGCCCCCTTTATGGTCTTTCGCACGGCAAATCTGAGCTATTTTATCTTAAAACCTGGTAAAATCCGGGAATTTGATTCCAGCATCTCGACCAAAAATCCGGGCAAATTTGGTCAAAACCCGGGAATTTCTCAACACAAATCGAGATAAAAAAAAATCATGTTGGACGAATAAAACAAAATTTTACAACACATTTGATTTTAGGTTATCGGGGTGCAACTGTAAGGAAATTGAAACTGAATCAGTATCAAGAACTCATTTTTGAAATTTTAGAAAATTGACATTTCTTGAGAAAAAGTCTTTATTGGGAGAGGATTTTAACCCACCGATAACCTGTTTACTTAATTCCGTTCAATTTCGCTAACTGACAATTTTGTGGTTCGATATTAAGGAGTGTATTTGAAAAAAAAGCAACATGTGCATTAGACCACTGCAAGCTTTGTGTGCAAATTTCAAATTCTTAAATTTTACACCTCCTATAACTTATTACGGTTGTTTTTGCTGCCACAAATAGCAATAAAAATTTTGGAAGCGATCCATCCAGTAGTGAATTAGCGGCAAAGAGTTTTAATTGTTTATGGAAATTTGTATGGGAAAACAAAATTTTTCATTCAAAAATCGCCAGAGTTGTTCTGAAAGTTCCAAAAAATATAACTTTGAATGAAAAATGTTCCTTGATTTTTGCAGTACATTTCATGTGAACAAAGCGTAAACCTAACCTTGCATAGCCAGAGAATTTATTGGTTTATATAACCTTTGCAAAAACATCTCATGAAATTACCAAATGCTCTAGCAAGCAAAGTCTGCCATTTTAAAATACTTTTCAGTGTATTTAGCTTTTTTATTTTGAAATGGTTATAACTTTTTTCATGAAATGCTAAGCTACTTTTCATGTTAGCAAAAAATGAAGCTTATGAGTAGTTAAAACCAGAAATTAAAGACCAACTTCATTTCAAGCTTATTTGAATTTTCTGGATGATTTAATGTGCAAAAATTTCTTCTTCAATAAAAATTTCGATACAAAATTAAAACGCGTTGTGCTAACTCAGGAATCAACCAAATCATCTAAATTTTTATACTGATTCTTGGTGACCGAAAAGGCATCGGAAAAATATATGGGAGCAAAAATTCATTTTTTGCAGCGGTCTAATGTGCAAGACTTCTTAAACAGCATGAGTAAGGGTAAGTTTTTATGAGTCTGTGTTGCATGGATTTTTTTGGTTGTTTGGGAAAAACGTGTTGAAAACAAATAAATTTGACTATGTATTTTTAAGGATATTTTTCTGATCGATTCGATGATTTCGAAATGTCAAAATCAATAAACTTTTTTTTTCTTCATTTGAAATGGTTCATCCTTTAAAAAAAACCCTATACGAACAGAGAATTTTAGATCTTTAAATACATACAATTTTGAAAGAATAACGTAAAATCAGTATCTATCATAAAAAGTGACTTCGGAAAAAATATAAGAGCTACTTGAAGTGAAGAGAAGTGGAAAGCACAAGAAAAAGTTATTTTACTAGCAATTTCTCATTGTTTATGAAAACCTTAAAAATATGGTTTTATTTTTGAAACGTGATAAAGCCGCAATAAACTTCAAATTCTATTTTTAAATTTGTTCCAGACATTTATGAACTCTGAAGAAGTATGAAGAACAAATAAATAAATAATTTTACTTTAACATCTGAATGAAGATAAATAAAAAAAAGTTTCAGTATCAAAATTCAGTTTTTCAAATTTCGTTTGTTGATATTACAAATTTTATATTTTGTAAACTATTTTTAAAACCTTCATTATTAAATTGCCGGATATTCTTCCTACTTAATTGAATTCCTCCATGACACATATCTTGAAAAGTGTGTTTTGAAAAAAAAACATCTCGAAGTGAAAGAAGCGTTAAGGGAAAAACAAATCAACAACTCTCGAGAAAACAACAAACAACAAGATAAACTTTGTTCGACAATCCTCGCCAAACACCCTCACTGTCCATTGAATATGAAATCGGGTGCAACCAACCAAAAATTTGGCAGTGTGTGTTTAGTTGTTATTATTTTGGACTACCCCTACTCGAAATTTGTACCGAAAGCCAATCATTTGAACGGTGCGGTCATTCGGATCATCCACTGAACACTACTGAGTAAAAAAAAATCTAAATGATATGAAAAACAAAACCAACCTAATAAAAATTAATGCCTCGATCGAAGGGATAAATCCATATTCACTTCGAGCTCATCACCATTCCGATCGGTACGCTTCGCTGACATATCCTCTTGAAAGGTCGACCGAAACACACGAACGAAGAAGGTATCAACAACAATTTCAGTTCATTCAGCAAACAGGATGCACTTCAATGTGAATGTAACGAGATGGTTTCGCATTTAGTTGGGGGGTTGTTTATATTTTTTCATCTTCATTTGTACCCTGGGCATCGTAAAAATTAGAACAAAAAGGAAGCGAACAGCATGTGGAAACCAACAATCTCGTGTGGTGGATTTGCTTCGTTGCCAGCCATTTGCAAATGCCAATTCGTTGAGTGCCATAATTTTTGCAAGGATTTTATTTAAGCGAACTCCTATATGAACTAATTCCAGCAATCCGTGAAGGTCGCCTTCATACGGCAAACTTAAGATTTGTTTTATTTTAAATTAAACACAACAACGATTTTTTTGCAAAATCAAATTTTAACATCTTTTCCATTCCAACAAAGCAAAACAGAACTATAAAACACAACACGCTAACAAAATTCAACGAACCATAGCCTCGGTTGAGGGAAGGATCGTCCGTTCTAGTTCACGGATTAGAACGTCCTTGTTTAAGTTTAGCGAGTGCTGCTTCCCTGTTTTAATTTTTGTTCAACTTCCCATTTTGATATTTACACAAACGAATAGATAAACCACACACTTCAACGAACATTCACTAATTGTGTCTTTGACTTGTTTTTGTATTCTTTCACCCATTTAAAATATTTAAAAATTAAAATTTTTTAAAGAAAACTTACCTTAACAGGATCGTCAGCTGAAGGTCGTGGCTGAGCCGATCCAGAGCCGCGGTTCCTTCCACCCGGATGGAGTTGATTTTTTCCCGTAGATTTCGGGAACAGGCGGCGGCACCGTGCCGTTCCCGAAGAATCTCCAAAATGTTCGGTTGCCGCAGGAATGCTACGACCTGTGAATGAAGGAAAAATTGATTGATCAGTTCATACAAAACCGTTAGTTTTGGGCAACTTTTCAAAAAAACCGTTGCCAAAATCGAATGGTTTTTTTAGTCACTCTTTTATTTTTGATTTTTATTTCAAATAAGTCTAAATGGATGTAAAACTTTATATTAGCATAAAAATTTTCAATTTGACTCAATTCCATTAGTTTTAAGCAGTGAAACATGGAAAAATTAAAGTTTTTACTGTTTAAAACCATCATAATTAAGCCGAATTGACAAATTTCATGCTAATATTCCATTTTACATTAATTTTGATTAATTTGAAATGAAAATAAAAAATAAAAAAGAGACAAAAAAAAACGTATTTTTTGGATGTTGCCAAAAACGAAGTTGCCAAAAAATTTTCTCAAAATTACAATACATATGAAATTAAATCAATACAGATTGACCTGACAACGCTCTAGTATCGGATCACTTTTATAATTTTTCATTAATTAACGAGTCAATATAGAAATTTTATGATAGATGAGAATTGTTCAACGATTTCGCCATTACTGATCAAAATTTTTAAATTATGGTTTGTAGGCTTTTTTTCTTAAACGATCATTTATTATAGCAATGGTTGTTTTAACACAAAAACACTTAATTTACATTTTAAACGAGAAATACAAACTTTTTGCTTCATATTTTCTATTTTTTTTTAATTTTATTTTTAATTTTTATTTTTAAATTTATTTCATATTTCATATTTTTTAAATAATACCATTAAAGTTTCTAACAATTTTTAAAGTTTCATTTGGTTCTCATGAATATTGAACAGCAAAAGGTTATATGATATAGGATATATGAGAAACCGAAATTTAATTATGTTTTGGGAGTTTTCCTAATAGTAAAAATAACACAGAAATTTATACTGATAGAGCTTCAAAATATGAAAAGGATGTTTTATGAATGGATTTTTGAGAAAAATCAACCTAGAGATCCAATTGAATATCAATTTAGTTCGTGATCCTGGAGGTTATTGGCTTATAATTCAAATTTGATGAAAAAAGTGGTTCAACTCTTTGACGTCGTTCTTCAAAAATGGCAAAAAAAGGCAGCCCAATTTGCCATATTTTGTGGCCCAGAAATGTGGGAATCTATCCAACGTAAAATTAGAGTGGAGTTATGTGGAGTTTTTTTTAAATCTCTAGTTGAAGTTATAAAATTCAAAATATTTATAGTTTTTTGCAACTAAATTTCATATAAAAAATGTCAACTTTATTCCAAATCACAAATTTTTATTAGATAAAATGTAAAATATGCCTAACAAAAATATAAAAATAATTGCAAAGCAATATATATTCGCGATTTGAATATCTATTCGTTTTTCAATGTAAGCAAATATTTGGGAATTTTTCAAAAAATATTCAATCTTTTCTTAGCATTTCTTTGAGAACTCCGAAACAGGTAAACTTAAGACTATCATTTTCATGGTTTCATTTAGCTTGAAAATGCCGGAACACGATGAAATATTTGGATAGATAATTATGAGCGCTTCAAAAATCGATTTTCTGTCAGCTTTTCTGGGTTTTGGACCACTGTGCGCCGTCCCGCTTTTTTTTCTATTTGTGTCGCTTTTTTCTCAGAATGTCCTGCTTTTTTTCTTAGAAAACTTTTGTGGTAGACTTAACCCCCTCCGATTCTATCACTTCAGAATAGATAGTCAGCGCTTGATGAAAACGGTACTTATAAAATATCTCCTCGATCATATTCAACTCCTGTCATTCACCGTTAAGGCAGTAAAACTGAACAACAATTTTATGAAGTTTCACTGATTTACTCTGAAAAAAAAAACCTAATTTAGCCTCATTATAAATTGGTTCAACACACAAAATCAATCAAACATAATGATTTATTCGTATTTTTTTCCTCGAAATAAAAGATTAAAGATTAAATAAATCGTTTAGTTCTTAGCATTTAAGGTTGCCAATTTTTTTCCCTGACATATCCGAACCAGGCGAATCCGGGCTTTTTTATCTAAAAAATTTTTGTCAAAACCTCGAAATTATTCAATAAAAATTAAAAAGAATGCATTTGAAAATATATTTTCTCATGAAAAAACATCAGCAGAATTTGAATCGTTCATCAGGCTTCCGAAAAACTGTACATGATTATTTAAATACTACATGCTCAAAAAATCGTGTACGAACGTAGCAATACAAATAATAATAACTCAGTTTAAGTTTTTTTTCGTTCGATTTTGAAAGAAAGTGAATAATTCTGTGCAAAATCCAAACATTTTTCTACGAAATCCTGGAAACCGGGCCGGACAAGTCCGGTTAAAATCAGGCAATCTAGCAAGCTTATTTTAGCATCACCATAACAACCTGGTTCAGTTGAGCATTCCTTGTGCACGTTCTAGCGATGTTAATATTTTTCGATTGAAGAAAATATTGTTGAGTTATTTCTAATTTGGTTGGTAAATGGTGGATAATGTGCAACATGAGACCCCATAGTGGTCATATCACCTCTTATTCACAACTCCTATCTCTACCTCCCCACGGGCCGGCTGGGATGCGAGTAACCTAAGCCGAGATCGGGTACCCATTCCCGGCCTCACGCGTCTGTTCTCCAGGTCAGGGGCATCGTGCAACAACAACCGAGCGTCTGTTCTCCATGTCAGGGGCGGCTCGACTCGAACAGCGTCTGTCTCGCAGCGAGCAGCTGAATTTATGAAATGCGGCTCCCGCCAGCTAAGTCCAAGATGGCAGCCCATCGCGGGATAGGGACTTTAGGCTAACAACCTACTGCTCCTGATATCTTGTATTGTTACGGAAAGTGAGAGAAGAAATAACCGAATTGGAACTTTGGCAACGACTTTTAGCATGAAAACACGGACTAAAATTGGAACTTGGAATGTTTTGACCCTTGCCCAGCCAGGTAAGCTGGCTCAACTTGCTAGAGAAGCTAGCCGCCTCAAGCTAGAGATATTGGGACTGAGCGAAGTCCGTTGGCCTAACACTGGAGAACACAAGACACAGTCTGGGCAAGTACTGCTTTACTCTGGCATACGAGGAGAACACGCTACTCGGGAACGAGGAGTTGGTTTCCTATTAAGCCCGCAGGCCCATGCGGCCCTCATAAGATGGGAACCGATAAACGAAAGAATAATCGTAGCCAGATTCAGAACACGGGTTAGAAACCTTACAATGGTCCAGTGTTAGATGCGCCAACTGACGCCAACTTCAACGCAAAGATTGACTCCGACAATAAGGACCTTGAGCGCATCATGGGGCGCCATGGCCTAGGACAGATGAGCGAAAACGGAGAGCTGTTTGTAGAATTTTGTGGCAACAACATTATGGTGATTGATGGATCGCTCTTCCCCCATCGACCAGCACATAAGGTCACTTGGGTATCCAGAGATGGCCGAACAGAAAATCAAATTGACCACATCTGCATCAGCCGAAAATGGAGAAGGAGCCTTCTTGATGTTTGCAACAAACGAAGCGCAGACATTGCAGTCCTTGGCGAGATACGACTGAGAGTTGCGCGTGTCCAACGGTGCGAGTGAAAGTTGGGTGTCGATACGACCTATTACTTGCTCTCTCGGAAGGAGGTCGCCAATAGTCCCTAGTTGCTGGTCAAGCCACGGCAACCGTCTGGGGTGGGCTTCATACGCCTCTTTTGCTGGGCCAGCTAGAGTTGGAGAAACGCTTTGAGCTCAAGGTCGGCTCTCGCTATAAGGGAACTGGTCGGATATCCAAGAAGAACACACAAATGATTTTTGTAAGCAAAATGTTATGTATTATAAACTTACTCTGTGTAGTGTGGGTGTGTAGGGTGTGTTCTGCTTCGCTGCTGCTGCTGGTACCGGCCGGCTGTAACGGGAACCCTTCGATGCTGCGTCTTCAATCGTGGTCATCAATTGACCATTCGAAGCTATGGAACCAGAGGGTAGTTGAATGAATTTTTACGAACCCGTTTGAAGGGATCAAACAACACCCTCTGGAACCAGATCGATATGAGTCGGTTTGGCGGTTATGGTTGTCCTTGTGGTGGATGCCAATTTCCAGCTGGTGCTCTGGATGGTGCCCGCAGCGCTTACGCTCCGCAGGCTCCTCGACAGAGCAACGAAACCCAATCGATTACTGTAGGCTCTGGGTTGCTGGGGATTTTCCGCTGTAGTTGCCCACTGATTTCGTTGGATCCTTTACCTCTTGGGACGGCAATTTTCTGGACCCAACTAGCGGATGGACAAGGGTTGGTCGGGACCTTCTGACCAGTGTTTCTGCTCACCTGCCCAGTTGCCACGTGTAACGGGAGTTGGTTGAGTCGCCTTGGTAGGATTCGTTGCTTGGAATCCTCCTGACTCAGGATGACAATGAATGGCAGAGTAGCGGATTGAAAAGCGGCAATTCACTGGTCCGTTCGCCTCGTGCGAACGGAAGCTCTGTGGAACCCACTTGGTGGGATTCTATGGTCAGATTCTTTAGCCAGAATCTTAAGGCCAATTCTTAAAACAGAATCTTAAGGGGTCCTGGATGAAAACTATGGTTAGGGGGGGTACTTGTTATGGAGGGTAAACCACACTCACTTGACTTGATTGCTTTCGAAGCTTATTTAAACTTTCCACAAATATTGATGTTAACGTTCACGGTTGTAACTTAGTTAACTGTGCGCTGAATACGTGCTTGCGCTTGCGTGACCACAGGTGGAAAGGAAGTCCCCTCTGACCCAACATCCGTTCCATTTTCCACTGACGTTTAGTTGCTGTTATTCTCGTTTCGTTAAGTTTGAGCTTTGTGTGTGTTTGTGTATTTTAAATTTAAATCTGCTGAATGTTTTCCCTGATATCATTTTAATTTGGAGTGTCTTATTTATTTTTATTTTAACCTAGCTGAACCAATTTAATCTCGCCTACTTACATATTTTGTCCCTACTAAAGTGAGTTCCATGGGAAAATTGTCGATGAACTACTTGATGGACTCTTAAAAGCTTTGAGTGTTCAGAAGGAACATTCCAATATGGCTTGCTCTGTGGGGGTTTAACGGGGCAAGACAACCTCAAGGTTACAGACCTCCGCCGCACACAGGGGTAAACTATGAAACAGGCGATCAAAACTATTTTACGCCGAAACTATGCGTTTTAGACCTATAGTGTCTTCGAGACAAATGGCCACCATGACAAGGGCTAAAAAATTAGTTTCTTGAAAAATAGATTAATCCACCTAGTAGTGAGTAAGAAAAACTAACTTTTTTAATATCCATTTTAGAGCTGTATTGTCTGAGAAAAGTTTTTAGCTTGTACCAATTCTAGCAACTTTGCTAAAGAAGTCATATCTGTAACATTAATAGTTTCAAAGTTATGACAATTTTTAGAAAAATAACACCAATTTTCAGTTTTTTCAACATAACTGTTTTGCGCGTGATTTTTCATATAAAATATGTTCTAGAGAGTTTTGAAGACAGAAAAGTTGTACACTTTTGCTGAATATACTGTATAGAAATTTTGAAGTTTAAACGAGATATCTTAAAAATACTTAACAAAAATAGTCATTTTGAACTGGTTATATCTCCTGAGTTCGGACGAGTTCGGGTACATATTTTACAGTTTTGAAATCAGAAAAGTATCGCCTTTCAAATAATGTACAATTCAAAGTGGCCAATTGTGACCTTCATAGTGTAAATGTCAATAGAAGTGAACCGAAAGTGAAGTTTTTATACTAATTTGAGCATAACTATTACTATTAGGCTGCAACATGTACGATTCCTAACAGTAGGCCTACTTGAACCACTTGGACTTGAGATGGTAGATGGGTTCAAATTAGTATCAAAACTTAATTTTTATCTCACTTCTATTGACATTTACACAATGAAGATCAAAATTGGCCACTTTGAGTTGTATATTTTTTGAAAGGCGATACTTTTCTGATTTCAAAACTGTAAAATATGTAACCGAACTCGTCCGAACTCAGGAGATATAACCAGTTCAAAATGACTATTTTTGTTAAGTATTTTTAAGATATCTCGTTTAAACTTCAAAATTTCTATACAGTATATTCAGCAAATGTGTACAACTTTTCTATCTTCAAAACTCTCTAGAACATATTTTATATGAAAAATCACGCGCAAAACAGTTATGTTGAAAAAACTGAAAATTGGTGTTATTTTTCTAAAAATTGTCATAACTTTGAAACTATTAATGTTACAGATATGACTTCTTTAGCAAAGTTGCTAGAATTGGTACAAGCTAAAAACTTTTCTCAGACAATACAGCTCTAAAATGGATATTAAAAAAGTTAGTTTTTCTAACTCACTACTAGGTGGATTAATCTATTTTTCAAGAAACTAATTTTTTAGCCCTTGTCATGGTGGCCATTTGTCTCGAAGACACTATAGGTCTAAAACGCAGAGTTTCGGCGTAAAATAGTTTTGATCGCCTTTTTCATAGTTTACCCCTGTGTGCGCCGGTTGGAGATTCCAGAGGTGAAAATGGCATACGTTGAACAGCTAGAATCCCGAGCCTCGGAGCTGCCGACAGACGGAACAGTCGAAGAACAGTGGTGTAGAATCAAGAATGCCTTTATCACGACGAGCCAAGGTACTCTCGGTAAAGTTTGTGGAAGAAGAAGTGAATGGATGTCGGATGAAACTTGGAGGATGATCGATGATCGGAGAAAGGCGAAAGTCGGAATTGAGCAGTCATGTATCGGGTCAACCGAAGCAGCCGCCCGCTCAGGATATGTGGAGTTATAAAAGGCAGTTAAACGAACTTGTAGACGAGTCACGAGAGCCTGGACAAACTCCCTAGCTCCTTAGTGATACAAGGATTATAGCTAGAATGCCGCTTAAAGACCGAGCAGGTCAGTTATTGACCGATCGAACAGATTTATCTCCCTTGAGATCAAAAGACTGATATCTTGAGTGGGAACTTTGAATAAAATTTGTTCACACATTCTTGCTCTTCCGGCTTATCAGCTAAATCATTGCTGCCAGTGAGTGTGAAAAAAGTGCGTTGTATCGTGTCAATTCAAATTCAATACTACATTAGACTGAGTCGATTTGGGGTCATTTTGAATTTCTCAAACTCTGGGGTCTAAAAAGCTACGTTTTGGGTCAAAACTCATCCGTGTTTTTTTGCAGAGTTTTTGAGTAACCTTTTCATGAGTAAATTTGAACTTTTAGGTTTCTATGGCAAAATTTAATATTTTGTACTGAAAAATCAACATAATGATGCCAGTTACGACAAAAACATTATTAAGGTTTGAAGAGGTTTCGACAACTCCTCCGCAGTTCGTTACGCGTTCGCGTTTGCGTGCACTATGGTATCGGTCTCAGGCGGAAGAATTGCAGTTGCTCTGAGAACCGTGGGTTCTCAAATATGCCTGAAAGAAGTAGACACTAAGTAACTTACCTTATCATTGTAAGCCACCGGAATCTCTGGCGATCCAATACTCAACCGAGGCAAGGCCGGCGGTCGCGGCGGCGGAACCGGAGCCACATCAACCGGCGGAGGCAACACGGTGGCGGGGACGGCAGCAGCAGCGATCAACTGTTCTGAGGGCGGCCGATGCCGGGACCGCAAACAGTCGGTAGGCACACGCGGGTCCATGAAAGACGTACGGCGGTTGACGTGATCGATGAAGAACTGTTTCCCATTTTGGTCCATCTTCGATTCCCAACCGGTTGGGAGATCTTTTTCTGGAGAAGCGAAACAATTTACTAGGGCTACGAGATCCCGATTGTGCTGATAGCGGCTGAAGCAGCTGGGGTCTCGCCGTACTCGGGAGACCATATGTTTGAGGGCAGAGTTGCGGTTGTAGATGAGAATAGCATCGGTGTTGGTGTGAAGCATGGAGTAAAAATCTGGACGGCAGATCATTAGGAGCGCGGGGTGAGCTGAGCGATCTACGGTGAGATTTTCCGTTTGGGTGACAACTTGTCTAGGATTGATGGGTTCAAAGCCAAATCTGGGAGGACTTCTGCTGCCACTGGTTGGGTCTCTCCTATCGTAGATCGTTCGACGGATTGACTGGTATCGGCGATCGAGCTGTTGCCGGTGCTGATCTGGACCGGTCATTCCTGTGTGCGAGCCAGGTCGTTGCCAAGACGTAGTTCGGGTTGTATGATCTATGTAGAAAATTCGCCCATGGCTATCCATCCGAGCTTCCCAAGCAGGTGGAAGGGGTTCGTCTGGTTCAGCAAGCGCTCCTCGAGCTCTCTCGGGAATCGAAGGAAGTCTGGTGCTTGTAAGATGGCGCATGGAAACATCTGTTTCAATGTCGTCTTCACGCCCCTCGGCTACGCGTAGTTGATCAACTCTACTTCCGGTAATTGCTATCAAATCATTGTAGCGCATTTCCGGAGAAACTACGGTTTCCGGTGAGAAGAGATTCCGAGGACGAAGTTCCGGTGGACCGAATCCATCAGATGAAACACGCAGTCTACGAGCATGATGGGTTGGTGTCGGAGGACAAATGAGATCAGCCCGGGTGACCCCAACTCTGGTCAGTGGACGGGGTTGCGGTCTTATCGGTTTGGGATGCATGATAGCTACAGGTGATGATCGATCCGGGGAATGTTCCAAGGGTGACCCTGACCTAGTTGATGACCCTGATGGAGGACTTCTGGCTCTGGGTGAAAGGTTTTGAATCGGTATCAGAACGTGAGTGGGTCTCAGAGGCTCTACATGCATCGCTTCCCCAAGCGTTAAAGGACTTTTGATGTTCTGCCTAGTTCTACCATTAGACAGTGCTCTAGTTAAGGGTCGATGAGGCTTTATTACTCTTAATTCCCCGTCAACAACGATTACAGGATCACTGGAGCATCCCGGCTGTTGACGATCCTCTTCTGGAAAACTGTATTCAGCACGAGTAGCTTTCTTCAACGGAGGCTTCAATACAGGTTTAACATTAGTTTCCGGAATTTCTTGCACCGGTTCGATCTCAGTTGGATTGGCATTCCGATCCAGTCGATTCAATCTCAAAGGAGTATTATCCGACAGACTGCCATCAGTTTCCGGAGTCGCCAAGGGAGCACTTTCAATAATTCCTTCCAAAGGTTGCCTTATAATACGTGCCACCTTGTCATGTTTGATGTGTTTAGGATTCTTCCCGAAAAACTCTCCAGGAGTAAAATCGACTCCTGCCTCACCTTCACCTTCAGCGTTAGCTCCATAAGAAGGTTCATCAGTGTCTATGATGTCGAAGGAAAATTCCTCCGCTCCCTGAATCATTGAAGAGTTAGACTTTTTATGATTCTTCGGAGGCCAAGATCGTTCGAGGGGTCGATGAATTTGAATACTAGGACTTATGATCGATTCCTGTCGTTCATCCAAAGAACTCGTCAATGTCGGACTAGTGGTAGTCCATACACTCAAATACTCCGTAGTAGGTTGCGAGGGCGACGATTTCAGAGATCCATTGTGGCGAACTTTCTTCTTGGTTCCATTTATGGCCATCGGTTCGTCTTCTTGGGAAGTGGTTGGAACTTTGGCTTTCCGGCGTACCCCGGAACACGGAGCCGAAGAGGTTGACGAGCCGCAGGAATCTCCATGATGGCCGCCACCGCCACCGTTGCTCGAGGGTGAGATTGCTGCTGCCGAACAACAAGCTGCTGGAGAAGGCTGCTGCTGATGCTGCTGGTTTTGAGCTTGGGAGTTTCGGGCCGGGGAGGGTTCGCCATCTGTAAATAGTGGAAACATGCATCTGAAGTGATTTTTAATCTATTGTGTATTCCTGTTGAATTGGGTATAAACAGATGAAAAGCCAGAATAATACTCATCTACATATAGTAGCTACTTTTAGATACAGTTTAAAAACATTTTGAAAGGCAAAAATACAACGATGATCTGCTGGTATAACAACTTTATTTTCACAAGGGCGCTCGTTCCTAAGGCTTAGTCACAAGACTTTCCAGCAACAATCTATTGGTTAACAATATTGTTAAGCCGATCTAAAGGCAATAGCTAATTGCACTTTTGAATGTTATGTTAGTCATTAAAGACCTCTTTTTACTGCATACTGTAGTGTGTAAAATATTAGAAATATGTCCTTAGATGACCTTAGAGGTACAGCGACTGTCAAAAATAATCCCGATTGAAGTGACAAAGTTCTCCAAAAACGAAAGAGATTCCACCGATTAAAATTTCACCGAACAACAAAAATACATCAGTGCCAGGAACCAAGATCCATTGTAAGGTCTTTGAGTCCAAGTCATTGAAAGACCTTAAACCTTTGAACCAGATGGAATATTGTCAAACTAAAACCGGCTGGTCCTCAAATCCGGGTCATTGAATCGGATCCTTCGGGAGCCCGTCCGATCGGTGTCACTAGGAGGTCTTTGAACCAGAGGCCAAATGGAAAATCTTGGAACCAGATGGAAGTTGTTGAGGACTGGGAAGGCGTCGAAAACCAAGAGCCACTGTAAAGACGACAACCTCGGAATCAGAGGATGTACCAATGGGAAGGCTATCTGTCAGTTTCCTTGGAACTTTGTTCGCATTTAAAACTCGTTTTTAAATCATGGGCCAAGAAAGTGCTTAAGTCTGTCATAAGGATATTCCTGCTTCAACTTCACCAAGCAACACTACGCCAAGCCATACTACGCTTCAACATAGACTATCTCCCAAGTTCTGGAGCTCAACAACAGATGGCTGCTATCAATGCATGACGTTGAAGGATTGCTGATTGTGGAACATGATGAGGACAAAAAAGGGATGACGTCACGTCTTTAAAACACTGCGGCGAGATCAACCGCCATTATATCTTCATATCTTCTATCTTGTTCATCATTGCGTTTAGAGAGGTAGGTGAAAATTACATTTAGCACTTGCAATAAATACCAGTGCTTTAAAAATCTTCGATAGGTGATACCTAAGACGTGGACTGTAGAGAGACGTCCAGGACCTTGAATTTCGTGCTTAAATGAACTCCATCTCAGGTATCAGGTATCAGAATGGGGGTAGGCTTAATAGCGGCACGTTATCCAAACATACGGGAAAATTGTGCCTAGCCTTTTTTTTATCCAAGATTTCATCATTTACCTGAGAAACCTGAAAAACCTATAAAAGGAAGAAATAAATTGAATCTATTTAAGATGGCATAAAGCCTTTCCACTAGGGATTATTAGCATTAAAGCTCTTTTCTACATTCGGTAAGGAATGATAGAATGTTTTTTAAGTTTAATTTCTTAAACTCAGATTCGCTTAAAGCGTAAGATCCCAGAGTACGAAAACGTAGACTGGCAAATGAGTGACAGTTACATATAAGATGGAAGGGATCTTCCACATCTGATTCACAACTACCACATACTGGAGATTCAGCACGCTGAATGTTGTGCATGTGATAGTTGAGTTTACAATGACCGGAGAGTGCTCTGATCAAGATGCTGCAATGAGATTTATTTAAAGTTAATAAGTAACTCGATATGATTGGAGATGGTTTTTCTAAAAATAATTTAGTTTGACGACAAGTGTCCAACTCTTCTCAGTATCGTTCATGCTGGTTAGAGAACCAAGTTTGAATTTGGTTTCTGAACCAACATGGCGATATTGGGACAGCCGGCTCTGGTCCGTAAAATTCCTTTTCCGACCCAGCTCTAGCGAGTTCGTCGGCGCATTCGTTTCCAAAAATTCCCTTATGTCCGGGTACCCATAGAAGGTTTAATCCATTGCCTTCAGCAAGTTCTTCGATTGCTTTCCGGCATGCGATTACCAGTTTTGATCTAGAACTGGAAGCACTGAGTGATTTGATAGCTGCTTGGCTATCTGAACAGAAGTAAATTGTTCTGAACATAATCTTCTTTTGAAGTGCAATTTGCACTCCATACATAATAGCATATAGCTCAGCCTGAAAGACTGTACAATATTTTCCTAGAGGTTGAGCATATTCTATGTTCAACTCGTGACAGTAAATTCCTGCACCTGCACGGCCGTTTGATAATGAACCGTTAGTATAGAATACAATATGAGAGGACATTTGGTCCTCTACGAAACCTGATAACCATTCTTGAGGAGAAGGAAATTTGACTTTAAACCCCATGTAGGGAAAACTACTCGAGAGTGTTAAATCGTTTGGCGCTAGATTAAACTTGTTTAATCTAACTAATTCAGGCCACACATTTGTATGACTCGATGATCTTTCGATATTTCCTGACAGCCAGAGACCAACTTCCTGTAGACGAAAAGCACATGAGAAGGCTTCCTGTTTTCAGTGATGGTCCCACAGGCCCATTTGGGTCCTTCCTCCACCCCATACGCATCTTTTGAAGAAGGAGGGACAGTTTATCCTTAGGATAATATGTATTGTTAACTTATGTTGTCAATTTCTGTACGACTTGTTCGTCTTACTCCCGCGTATGTCCATCACCGTACAAATTTCTATCTGATGATCCGTCAGATCTTCATCACTATTGTATGATCCTTTTTAGGATTAGTCCTTGTTTCAAATTGTATGTTTTATGTAATTTATTGTCAGCTTCTTAAAAATATTCAAGTTTGAACTGTCTTTGATGCTCCGTGGTAGGCTGTTATACAGTTTCAGTCCATTGTAGAACACAGATCGTTTGGTCATCTCTTTTTTTGTATTTGGTAGTCTGAAATCTTGGGCTCTCCTTGTATTGTATCCGTGTATGTCAACTCCGTACTGCAGACCGTCCAATAAATAGGATGGTAACATTCCTTTTTTCATTTTGTAGATAAAAATCATACTGTTGTAAGCAATCCTCTGCTTTACTGACATCCATTGCAACATATCAAGCATAAGAGCACTAGGAGTATATCGGTTGCATCTTATTACCACTCGCATTATCTTGTTTTGTATTCTTTGCAGCCTCTTTGTCTGCGTGTCTGGTGCATGAAGCAATATTGTAGCGCAATAATCAAAGTGTGGCATAATAACTGATTTCACGTAGATAATTTTTGACCAGAAAGTCATATATCTGCTTATCCGACAAAGTATTCCATATTTCATGGCAATCTTCTTAATAGTGTAGTCAATGTGGGCTATAAAGTTTAACTTTTCATCTATCTGTACTCCTAAGTATTTAACTTGATGTTCTCTTTCGATTGCATAACCATCAATCAACAAGTTTGAACACTCTCCAATTTTGCGGTTGCCAATGATCATCCAGTTGGTTTTATTGAGATTCAGACACAACTTTCTCTGTTTTAGGAAATCTGCAATATTTTTCAAATCAGCATTTGCTTTTTGAATAACAAGCTCTAAGTCATTTCCACTCCAGTAGGAGACTGAATCATCCGCAAATAGCTTAAGACGACCGTACTGTAGGCATTGTTTCATGTCGTTGATGTACAGTATAAATAACAATGGACCCAAGACACTTCCTTGTGGGACACCTAAGTTATTTTCTCTGTATCGCGAGTAAGTTGAACCAAATTTTGTTCTTTGCATTCTGTTATCTAAATAATTCTTAAACCAGTTAAGAACCGTATCATTGATACCAACTCTCACTAGTACATCTATCAGCAATAACCGATCAATCGATTCAAATGCTCTCTTAAAATCCAAAAACACAGCAATTGTGTAGCTACCATTTTCAATATTGATCTTCCAGTTTCGAAGTATCAAATTCACAGCAGCTTCTGTTGAATGTTGTTTCCTAAATCCAGACTGCTCTGCAATAAGTATTTCTTGGGACTCAATAAAGTTTAAAAACTGTTTTTTTACTGCTAATTCTAGCACTTTTTCTTGGATTTCCAACATATTTATAGGACGGAATAACATTTCCTCACGTGCATTTTTCTGTTTTTCTAAAAACTGTTTATAAAGCTTATCTCTTCGTTTTTTTATCTCACTAAGACTACTAGAGTACCAATTAGTACCCGAACCAGTACCATTTAGTACCGATGTTTGGCGAACACTTTTCCGCTTTACTAGTGCATTAACACTATTTTTTAACAATAAATCGAAACGTCTTGTGCGTTATTATATTCCAAAGTAATTTTCCTTGCTAAAGAAAAGTGCAGTATCATCAACTAACAACGTTAGGGCACTATGTAGAGGCAGTGATGTCAACTGTTTTTCTGAAATGACTGGAAGATTTTGAAAAAAAAAACTGGAAAACTGTGGAAAAGGCTGGATGGCGAAGTTTATAGGTGTTAACTTTTTTTTTGTCGCCTGATTGCAATATTGCAGTCTAGGGGACATGGTTGGTCCGCACTTCTCAAATCCGAAAGTGCGCTTTGTAAATCGGCACCGTTATCTTCTACGATTTTTAGAGCACCACATTTCATTCTGAAATGCTCTACACTCGTTTCCGAGTACAACCGAAGCCAAGTGCCGAGCAAAACCGGTGCCCCAATAGCAACACTACGGTGTGAGCAGGAGAAATCCCGAAACACGCAACTGAAGTGCATTTTTTTCCTTCTCTTCCTACCACAGTAGGCAAACAAACAGCGATATTGCTTCCTCTTCTTCCTTTTCTTGTTGGGAAAGAACCAAGCCTACTGAGTTGCTTTAGCGCTGCTCCCCTACACTTAATGAGATGATTTTTTTCTCTTGCACTCACCCTGGCGAAGCGTTCTCTGCTCTTTGATTGGGTGTACGCCCGGCGTCTTAACAGAGCAGGGCAAGTGTTTCAGAACGAAAAGTTCACTGAATTGCATTTTTCAAGCCGCTCGGGGAGAAATGGACAACCACGCTAGGGGATAACACTTATTACTTCATCATCATCCTCAAATACACTATCAATGCCTGAGACTATTGTGGTGAAGTCGGCGGTACTACGTTTTATGCTTTACTTCCCGTTTTATCATCATCTTCGTGGCATTCCTCACTCTTCAATTACTAATTCGAATCATTTCTGCCATTTTTGCAACGAAAATTTTAAATTTTTACTGTTTTGTCTGAAAATTCATGTCGAAACTCAAAAGTCTGGAAATGTCTGGAAGAAATGACAAAAGTCTGGAAGTATGGAAACCTAAAAAAATGTCTGGCGAAAGATCAAAAAGTCTGGAAGATCCAGAAAAAATCTGGAAGGTTGACATCACTGTGTAGAGGAAGATTCAGAAGATAATTGACATAGAAGAGAAAGAGCAATATTTTAAAATCGATCATAATGATTATGATCATAACAAAGGCTAAAATGAATTATGTAGAATATTGAATTGAATCGAAGGTGCCTCACCTATATAATTCAAACTGGCCGCTTCCAGCAGCTGACCATCGCTAGCAGCCGGAAGCTCATGATTCCGTTCCAATTCCAGCTTTTGCTGCTCCGCCAGGATTTCAAAAGCTTTCAAATCCAAACACTCTTCATACGGGGTGGGAGGAAAATTATCCTGTTCCTGATTTTTCAGTTCAATCGGGTCCTCATCCTCATGATCGTCGTCATCAGTTCTCACCGGTCCCAGAAACAGTTCTCCCGGACGTTCTGGGTGGTTTTCGTGGGAGGATAACAAAGGGCAGTTGCCAACTGCCCCTTCCAGCTCTTCTTCCATTTCGTCCGATGGGTCCCTTAAAAACGAAAATTCTATCAATCGATTTGATTTTGGTTATGAAATAACAGGAAATCATACCTGGAACAATCCTTGCCACCCGGAGCTGACTCCGGCTGCTCGGAACAACTCATGTTCTGCTACCATAAATTTACTACGTTTGCACCGGACCTGGTTCTAATTACATGCTGTAATCGGTTGTTGTCCCGTTCCAATTACAATTTACTGCTGCCCTTTCCTTTTTATTGCTTTCTGTCGTCGTCTCGTCGTGTCACGAAAAACTGGCTCTACTTTTTGGCGACAGTCTGTCTGGGTTCATAAAATTCTAGCCATATTTTCTTCCATCGTCTCAAGCGAATATATTCTGAGTTGTTTTGAGAATCATTTTCCCACGAATTTGTTGATATTCCTTTGATTAGAGATTTTCATCTTTTCTTTTGATTGATTTTAGCTGAAAAACCTCTAAAAAGGATTTTATTTAGAAAAAAACAAACTTTTCCTTGTGCCTTCCTTTATAACACACACTTGAATTTCGATCCGAAAAGATTAATCGATTTCAACTTAACCAGCCCAATATATCGGATGTTTCCGGTTCCGTCCCACGGAATTTTCCAATCATTTTCACAAATCACTTTTCCGAAACAGCTTTATCGAACATTTCGACCCAATTTCTGATACCAATAAGAACGTGAAAATTTCCAACAAGAGATTCAGCCCGAAGAAAATGCACTTTTTGACAGCAACGCGTCCGCTGTCAAAAGTTGCGCAACCTGACACGCACACACCTGGAGGGCAAACGAAAAAGGAAAAATGTTTCACCAACACCAATCGACCCGATCAGATGGGGATGTAAACAACGCTGGAACCGACCGGCATCTGGTTGGAAGCAAAACAAAAAACAGCTGATTCCCGTGGGGGAAGCGAAAAGCACGTGGTTGAGCCGAGAGAGCCGAAGAGATGTGAGCCGATCCATTCCAATCGGAAAAATTGCTGAGAACAGATGAGAGATACGGTTTAAGTGAGACTCCTTTTTCTCTCTGACAGCATTTTCGAGGTTCGTATCTTTGGAAACGTTCGACAGTGCCATCTGCTGGAAGTTATGTTGGCGCAAATTAAATGGTGAGGGGACTTTTGAAATTCAGAATACAGCTGTATTTCATTCATAGTTTTGATATTTATTTTAAGTCCAGAATATTTTTTTCGAAGTTCTTTTTCAATTCAGTAAAATCCTATTAAGATTGGAAATTCAGATCCGGGTTTTAAATTCGGAATCAAAACTTTTCTAAATGGGATGGATTGTCATTTTCTGCTTGCATCGTAGCTGGATGAATATCCTATCAATGGACGCAACTGCCAATTGATATTAAAAATAAAACCCCGCCAACGATTAAACGGTTAGTTTGCTTCTCCAAATCTCGACCCTAATACCCTCTATCTCAATCGAGAAGGTTGTCATCCGTTGTCTTCAACCTCTTAGCCCAGCCAGCTCCCTGAAACTTGTCTCCTACCGGATTTCTTCGCTTAATAAATCTGCCAATAAAGTGCAGATTCACACTCCCAATCGGATAGTAACCCTTTCTTCGCTTTCCTTATTCTTCATCGACAAACATAGATTCATAATGGTTTAGTCCGGCCAACCAACGAAAATGGAGAAGATGACGATGATGATGACAACAACAAAGTGCATCTCCTTCGGTTCGAGTAGTGGCCCCCACCGATCTTAGTGGAGCATCATCAGCGAGCTCCCGGACCAAACTTCTTTGCAAACTCGTCTTGGCCAACCTTGGATAGAAGAAAGGGGAGAATTCAAGTCGCTTTGTGATGAAGAATTGTGCTTTTCTGGGGAACAGAAATAATTTTGTGGGACGCTTTCGATGTATCTATTTGTGGATTGTGCAGCTTTCGTTAGGAAAGGGGTGGAATTTTATTTTGAGATAACTGTTTGTAACATTCTGCATTCGCATTGCTGAATTTACCAATTAAAATAAGTTTGTAAGGCCAATGAACTAGAACTCCAGAATCTCAATGTAACGTCTATATCTAAAACTTAAGAGAGTTTAATTAGTGCTACAAGCGTAGGAAAGAAATTATTGATTCCATTGATTATTTGTCCAGCTTTATAAATATCGCGAGCGCTAAGCATGATCTTGTTCAAATTTGGGAACACACCCTGTTTGTTAATTTACTTAATTTAAAATTTTCCGCGCTCAACGCTTCCTACACAAAATGTATGAACGATTCATAAATTATCAGCACACAAACGTCCATGTATGTACTTGCCAGTTTCCAGCCCGAATCCCTTTTTACCATTCATGCTCCGACAGTACTCGCTTTGCACAAGGTTCCTAAATCACATATTATCCTCGAAATTTCAAATTTGATTCATTTTAACGACTAAAACTACGTTAAATATTTAGAAAAAAAAAATCAGGAAAAATATTCAGTTAGGATTTCGCTTTTCCAAATCAGAATTGCCGGGCCTTACGCTTAACCCCTGCCATCAGATTTTGTACAGCCACCTTGTCCACCTTCTTCGCCGCAGAAAGCCAGTTTGCCTTGAACTGCTGCTCGTCCTTAGCAGTTTTTTGGTCTTCTTTAGGTTCCGCTTGATAATAGCTCAGTATTTCTCAATTGGGCTGAGCTCTGCGTGTTGGGAGGGTTCTTGTCCTTGGGAACCACCTGCACGTTGTTGGCAGCGTACCACTCCATGGCCTTTTTACCGTAATGTGTTACCGTCGAACGGTAACAATGGCACTCAAAACGATTTCCAATTATATGTCTAGTTAGACAATTCAAGATATTCTTTTCAATATTTGCATTGTATTCTTTTTTTTAATATATTTCAATTTTCACTTTATTATTGTTACAGTTTATTAATATATGTGTGTGTTAGCTTTGATTGTAGGGTCGGTCTCACGTCGTGTTTGCACCACGGAGATCATCTGGCTGGGGCGTCCCTGAGACAGGAGAGTCCAGGGACACGATTTAGTGTCATACTAATGACTGGTGCTCCGGTCCGATTGACATGATGCGGGCTCCTCCGTGGTCCGATAGTGCAAACATGATGTGATTCTGTGTCTTTGGTCACCCTAGCTCCATCCTTACCAGTCGAACTCAACAAACAGGAGCTCCCAACTCTATCGCCGAGTACAACATGACAGCCGGAAACTCGGGCGAAGTTTGGAGAGTAGGAGGCTGAAAGAAAAAACTGGAAAAGGAAGCCTGCATTCAGTGCTGAACGCTCGAAGAGTGGAGTCACCCTTTTTAACCACTCCCAGCTCACGTGAAATTTGTGCTCAAGTAAAAGGAAGAGCAGCGCGTGTGGATCCAGATAGTTCGAGCTCAAGGTCCGTTCCGTCTATAATCGGACCTGTTTCAGCCTGACCGGATTCCTTCTTTGGCCAAGACTCCGGACGCCAACCAGGAGGAACGACCGAAAGGACGTGCTTTTCCGACATCCAACTTTTCCGACTATTTCGGAAGCACGTGGCCGGAACGACTACCGGGTAACCAACATTACTGCGAGCCGGAAGGTTCGTGCTGGCAGCAGTCGTGGACCGTTCGAGGACGTCAGGGGGCGAAGAAGGGGCACTTCGAACATCCGAGCCATTTGTGCGGCCTCCTCGGGCTCTGGACGACCAGAATTCCAACACGTGGCAGAAAAGGAAGACAGGTAAAATTGACAAAGCTTTTAAGGTTTGTGGCTCCGCTCGTCATTAAGCCCCCTCCAAGTCGTCAACCTCTTCCGTTTGCCAAAACCAAGTTTTGTGTCGTCTGCCCATTACCACCATCAACCCTCAAGCTCTTTACCCCCTGACCACCCTCAAGAACTTCGTAGTCAACCATTTTGGCCTGTCTTCAATCAACCCAAGCCCTCCGCCTGTCTTCAATCAACCTAACCTCAAACTACTTCAGCTGAAACCATGGGAATCCGCTCCGGGACCAGGACGTCAACGGCCGCAACGCACTCCCTAATTCCTTATGTTGTGATGTCTTTCCAATAAACGTATAAAATGAAAAATCAGGTTTTGTTAGTTTCTCCGAGAGCCCATATTATTTGAAATTCTTTAGTTGCCGTACCCTTATCCTTGCCCACCCTGTTGTTGTTTCTCTGCTAGCTAGTGGAAGCCGACCCTGAGGGAGTAGCCGCCTGAGCTAGTCGATACTTATAAATGGCAAGATGCCAAATCCGGGAAAAATAGTATGGAACAACCGTGTTTCTTCAGGAAAGGCAGCAGACGTTTATTCAAACGCTCTTTCACGTAAATTTCTTGGTTGACAGTCCCGGAAGCTATGAAAATGCTGCTTTTCAAGCCACAGGTACAGATGGCTTGCCAAACCAGATATTTCTTCGCGAACTTTGACAGTTTCATGTGCTTGAAAATATCTGCTACCTTTCCCCTTCCTTTTGCTGTATAAAACTCCTGCTGCTTGTAGTCGGCTTTGACGTAGGTTTCGTCGTCCATTACCACACAGTCAAACTTCGACAGCATCGTCGTGTACAGCCTCCGGGATCGCGCTTTTTCCGTCGTATTTTGTTTATCATCGCGATTTGGAGTCACTACCTTCTTGTAAGTCGATAGTCCGGCTCGTTTTATGGCTCGATACACGGTTGTAAACGATACACCCAGCTTAATTGCGGCATCTCGGAGAGAGAGGTTAGGGTTTCGCTTGAAACTACCGGCAACTCTCTTTGTAGTCTAAGCGGCTTCCGGTTTTCGATTTCCCCCCGATCCAGACTTCCTGGCTGTCGACAAACGTTCCCCAAACACTTTAATTACATTTGTAACGGTTGATTTGGCAAGTTTTAGCGATTTTGCCAGCTTTGCGTGCGAGTAGCTTGGATTTTCGCGATACGCGAGCAAAATTTTGATACGCTGCTCTTCTTCCTTGGACGGCATTTTGACAACTGAAGAGTGAATTCCAAAATCAAAGTAGGAGCAACATTCTACACACACACACCTTCAAAATGAGGGGTGTTCAGGTTGAAAAAAATACGTCAAGTTGATATTGACCAAATTTGGACCGTACCACCCTTTAATGTAAGTATCTCCGATGTCTAAGTCTTATCTCTTCATTTACTATCCTTTACCTATATTCTCTACAGGCTTTTTTCAACGAAATCCAAGCAAACGAACCGGACCAGAATTTTCCCAAATTTGATTTCAGATATCCGGTCATGTCCGGGAAAAACTTTGCCATCTGGCAAGCTTAACATAGAAAGAAATCATTTTACAAAATTTTTAAACATAAACAACATGTTAGTATCACAAACCATTCAGTGAATAACGCGTGAGCATTAAAATCCTAGAAAAAACAAAAAAAAAAACCATTCAGTGTAACTTTAAATGAATTTAACGAAAACCAACAACTTAAAAAATATATGAAAAATAGCGCAGTCTGTAGGCAGATTGTGTTTTCTCGAAAGTAACCAGCTTCGAAAGCCAGAATAATCTCAAAACTTAAAAATGAAGGGAACATCGTTTTTTTTATATAAAGAGCAAATATGTAAAGTTTTCGACGTGTTTCGGTCACCGTTTGATGATATTTTAGGATTTCTTGTTGATATTGTTCGGTGAAATATTTATTTCACCGAACAATATCAACAAGAAATCTTAAAAAAAAACGTTCAGAAAAACGAATAAAGGATGGAATAATCACACAAATGACATATTTTTTATTAACCCCTTATTCCTTGAATTAATTCTTCATTTGACTTGTAAAGGTTATTTTATAGTTCGTTTGTCTGATTTTTTATTTATCATTGTGAAAACAGTTTGATTTATTTGATTAAAACGAAGCTTAAAATACATTATCAAGATTATATTTTGAACAAATTATGGGCTTGAATGCACGAAAGGTTTGATATGCTATATTTGAATCGAAGTGCATATATTTTACATGTTTTTGAATATTTCTCGGGATCCCGGGAATTCCAGGGAAACAGACCACCATTTTTCGATTCCCGGGAACGAGAAACTGGACGAGGAAAAAAATTATATTAACATTGCCAAAAATACACAATTAATAAGGAAATTGATTTCTTACACCATTCATTACACCATCAAAATTTTGCAAACAGCCAGAATGAATGTTTCAAATTAATGCTATTTCGGTAAGTCATTGACAAGTCTTTCAAATTATGTTCTTTATAATGAAAGTAAATTCTAAGCAGTGTAATTTCAAAATTTGAAATCAATATTTTCGAAACACCATCTACAAAATTCTGAATAAACCTTCGGACATAACAATTGAGGCACAGAAATAAAATACATAAAATAAATCACCAGATTGAAAAAAAAAATCTGAATTCTGATATAAACGTCAGATCAGGTTAAAAACTAACCATCAATTAAATTGATAGAAAAATGATAATTATACTGATTGCTATTTATTATTCATCTTAATTTTATTCACATTTCACATTTCAATTGAAGGATTGATTGAAACATTTTGCAGCAGTATTTTGAGTTTGAAAAAAAATATTTAGATTAGAAATGCGAATTCTCGATTATAAAAAAAAACATTTTTGACTTAGGAAATTTTATTCAATAGTTGATAACTAAATTATTCGAAATATTTGATAAAAAAGAAGAAAATATTTAATTTAATTTCCAAAGTGCCAGTGGTCAAAATCAAAGGTAAAAACTTATTGATATTTATATTATACCAGCTATAAAAAAAAATTATTTTTGAAGCTCAAAATAATAACTTTATACATTTATAATACAACATGTTCAATTATACTGACATAGAACATTAAAATCAAGAAGACAATATCAATTAAGTTAACATTGCGCAGTTGAATATAACTTTTAAAGTCTACTTTAAATCAAATTCGAGCTTTCTGAAAATTAATTGAAAGTCAAGATCGGAATGTCTTGTCGCTTTCAATTTAAATATTGGGTCCTGGAAAGGACAGAAAATTTTGTTACCAGAACACCAACTTATTGGAAATGTTTCATATTAATATATATTCTTAAATTAAAATAAAACATAAAGTTGAAAATGATAAGTGTTTTAAAATTTTACATGGTTGGTTTTTCATTAACCTCGTCTAACCATTTTTTAAACTTATTGATAGAATTTAATTGAAAATTTAAAGGAACAACATTTTGGTGCCTATGATTTAATGAAATATTTGGTAATCTGAATCTTTTTTCAAATTATCACCTTACGTCTGGAGATATGGAATTTAAAAGCTTTAAAATGTATCAGTACCTATTAAGTGGAATAAATTACTGGAAACTGTTTACTACGTTTGAAAGTCTATAAATTGAGTTACAAATAAGCTAAATTTGGTTTTTATTAGGAGATTTTTTATGCTACTTGAAATGATGTTTTAAAATCTCAAAATATCTGGTTTTTTTTGAAGGCTCACAAACAAACATCTCTCCTGATCATCCATAAGCATTAAGGAGCAAATGGTTTGCTTAAAGTAAAAGTTCATCTTTTTTTATTGGTTTATGTTTAATTTAAGTGTTATTTTTATGGTCGTTTGATGATAATTTTTGGACATTGAAAAAAAAAAACGGTCATTTACCATGAAAAAGCTCGTATAGACAAAATGCCTAAAACCTAAAACCCTATCAAATTTTGAATTTTGAAGTTTGAAGAAAAAAAGAAAATGGAAACAGTGCAAGGACTTAGGGAATTGCATGAAGGTGATTTCAAATTGTTCAAATTTTACAAATTTTACAAATTTTACAATTTTGACAATTTTTTCAATATTTACTAATTTTACAAATTTTACAAATTTCACAAATTTTACAATTTTTACGAATTTTACAAATTTCCAAATTTTCAAAATTTTACAAATTTTACAAATTTTACAAATTTTACAAATTTTACAAATTTTACAAATTTTACAAATTTTACAAATTTTACAAATTTTACAAATTTTACAAATTTTACAAATTTTACAAATTTTACAAATTTTACAAATTTTACAAATTTTACAAATTTTACAAATTTTACAAATTTTACAAATTTTACAATGTTTACCAATTTTAGAATTTTACGAATTTCTTACACATACAGCGTTCATCATTCGGCAATATCCTGGCTTTCTGATCGTTTCTTCATGTTCAATGATTAAAGATGGATATGAGTAGTCAACTAAGCTAAGCTAAAATAAAAACAAACCTCCCTTACATTAAATTTGGAGATATGCCAGCTGTAACATTGTTCTTCCAATCCCGAACTACTCTCTATAAGCGCGCTACAAGTGTCCATTTGTTTTGAGGGCATAAAATATTGAGAAATGTTAATAATTTTCACCCCTAAATGTATGCAGCAACATTGTCCATCAAAAATTCAATTTAGTCCAAAAAAAATGACTGTCATCGATATTTTGAGCCTTCTGTGTTAAATGACATCAAAACAATAAATTTGAAAATGTTGAGATACGTAAAAACCATAGTGATCAAAGTTACCCCGGAACTAGAAAACTGGTTTTGTAACAAACATTTAATTATAACCACCAATGTCGTTTGAATTAACTGCAATCAATGATCATGTTTAATACTCTTCACCTTAGTACCTAAGTGTTGTAAAGCTTTTAGGTATTAAGAAAAAGCAACCCCTTCCAAAAAATTCAAAAATGTATTAAAAAAAGTGATCAAAGTTCCCCCAGTTTACGGCACTTGCGTGATTCTTTTCGCGGGCGCCGTTTCCAAGCGACGCTCAAAATAAGATTTGACAGAGTTTGTTGATTATAACTATTTCAATCAATCAAGGAATTATATTCAAAAGATGAATCTACAGTTTTCAAAAATTTCGAAAGATATCATTACAAATAATTCTTTCAACACTGAAAAGAGTTTTTAAAAATTGCTTTAAAAATATCTAGAATTCAATTTGATTAAAAACTTCTTTAAAAATGGGGAAAAGTACACAAAAAAAAACCTCTATAATTTTTTTCCGCAAAACTCAAAAATACTAGAAATTTTGGAGAAAGTTAATAATTGATTTCAAACGTTGGTTTAAAAATGTATTTTCGTTTTAAAGTTTTGTCTAAAAAGAAGCACGGAATTCAACATCGATTCATTCAAAAGAGAATGGACTACCATCTACCATGAATTTGTTCTCTGAAGTAAGAAATCTGTTGAGCTTTGTTTCTGAGAATTTTAGTTGGATAAAGACTGTTCAAACATTTTTTCAAGTGAACTGTCAAGTCTAGCTCCAAGTTATGGATTGTGCTCATAACTCGTGTAGATGTCACATGATTATAAGTAGGTAAGAGAGTGAACCAATTAAGCTCTGCTATCAAAGGGGGTTGGTGTAAAGTTGATTTCCCATAAAAAGTCAATCGAACGAGACAATTGACACCTTCCCGAGCCCTTTTACAGCCCTTTGGGTGCCTCTCATATATCAGTCCAAATGTGTCGAACCAGCCAGCCATCGACGACGACGACGAAGATGATGAGGAAGATGAAGATGATGGCGCGATGATCCTTAGACGGTGTGTGGACATCATGAAAGCAGCATATATGAAGGTACACATATCGAGTGCTTTGGGTTATCTTCTGGCCAGAATCAGCTACATTTTCTCTTCTTCCGCAAATAGTATCGTCATAATATGATAAAATTTTCCACACAATGGACGCTTTAGGAAAATACCCACCGAAGAAAAGCGCTATCAATGAGGGTACTGACTGGGTGCTGCTCCACCATTATGGAGCGAAAGATGGGGGCTTTCAAAGATGTTCGTTGTTGAAGATAGTTAACTATCAACATGATAAAATACCCAATTGGAGAAGAAAAAAAAATTCAAAACACTACAAATTAAAAAAATGCATTAAAAGATATCGTACGTTTCAGAACGGAAAACATAAGATAAAAGCCTGAGATTATTTTTTGTAATTAATTGGCGTGTTTGATTTCTTTGATTTACAAATTCTAGTATATCTGGCCTAGAGAGTATATGGCTAATAAAGTTGTGTTAAGTTAGTTAACTACTCAACGGGTTATTCTCACCGATCTTTGATAAAATGGATGAGCAATCCGTCATACTTGAAGCATGAAAATGACAAAAAAAATTTTATGTAAAAATGTGTTTAAAACACAGTACTAATTTCAATCGTTGAAATTTTTTTAAAAACTTTTTCCAAAAAAATGCAGTTATTTAGTACAATATTTAAGGTTTTTCACGTCCATCCTCTGAAACATCTCAACTATCTTCTATCTTTGACCAGTCGAACGTGTCATCAAGAAAGGTGAATCTATCTATTTGCTGCCAGAGCCAAACCTCTAGAAGTCAGCAGCATCGCTGTTAAAGATGGGTATCCGGATAATTTATGACATCGTCCATATTGACCAGTGGTGTTGATGTAGAGGGAACGCGATGGAGTTTCGACCTCCTTCCATCTCGTCCTTCCTTCCTTCTGATCTCAGTCGCTGGCAAGGAAAATTGTTGTCGCTGTTAACATCAACAGCAGCCAGCTAGCGTCATAAGTGGATAGAACTTGACCAGCGAGTACGCTGGTTATAAATAGTGTATATAAATATTGCCAATTTTGCGATGGTTCGATGACATCTCTTTTTTCCCCTGCTGGTTAAGATTGGCCAACTACTGGAGACATTAAATGTGACGCATTATTAAATTTATTATAACTTTATTTTCAGCATTGAAGTAACTCTTGAGCACAAAATTTAATCATTGACGACTTTTTATGGATTTAAAACCATTACCGATTTAAAGTGTAAATTCACAACTGAATATTAGAGGTTTCTTAGCATTCTGTTTTTGAAGCTTCAACTCTATCAGTGTTACTTTTCTCGGTTTCACATAAAAATTGATCAAAATAAGTCGTCTAACTTTTCTAAATTTTGGAAGTTTTGCATTCATCATTATAAAAAGTTTGGCCCATGTTTGGCCATGTAAGCTTTGTAAGTTTTGTAAATCTTTGATTGGGATTATCTACTGTGTTGCGAATTCTCAATGTTACATTTCATAACAATGAAGTTTATTCCGTTCTACATTTTTTATGAAAATCTGAAAATTTAGAATTCATGACCGTTTGTGTGACTCAGAAGAACAAATTCTTAAGATAAGTTAACCACCGTTAATTGATTTTTGTAAATTTATTTTTGGCATATCGGTGAAAGTTTATATTCTTGGAGAAAGAATATCAGAATTGAAAATTGATAAAGATGGATAGAAAAGTGAGGAGAAAATTTTTACAGATGTTGAAAAGAACGAAAGGAGTCCGGAGTTCACCACATGTAAACTTCGGACCAACCAGTTTTCATTGTACAGGTTAAGGCATTCAATTCTTATATTCTTTCTTCAAGAATATAAACTTTCACCGATATGCCGAAATTAAATTTACGAAGATTAAATTCCAAATCGCCAATGGTTGCTACTCCGTTCTCATGGTACAAACCTGATGCTCTTTTTTCAACATCAATAACGGCGCCGGCAACGTCCTAGTAGTCAATGGATGGATTGGAAAAGAGAGAAAAGGATGAAAGGATAAATTTATGTTTTAGGGCCGAGGTTAACTCTGCATCCATGCAAGTAAAGCTTTGCTTCATTTAGAATTGGAACAAACTTTTGCTCATATTGTGGCGCTCCTGATGGACGGATTTGAAAGTTCTTGGCGCCCACGTATTGGGAATTTTGTCAGCTTCACGTATGTATTTTGGACGTTCCGCAAATCGAGTGTACTTTGTAAACAATCAATATGGAAGCTGAAAGAAAGAAAAAAATTGTTCACAGTTATTTTGAAAATCCATTGAAGTCGGCATCTAGTTATGCTAAACAGCTGAAATTGTCCAGAAAAACCATACGACGCGTTATCAAACGGTAAAGAGAAACATTGACGACGATTCGGAAACCTCAAGTAAATCGTCGGTGTGGAACTGTCGATCGGAAACTTTATGGTACAAATTTGAAAAAAGATTAAAAGGAATTCCTATCTGTTGGACCGAGATTTGGCCAGAGAATTAGATGTGCCCATAGTACCGTGAGAAGAATTCGACTCCGGGAAGGAATCAAGTCGTATCGAGCTAGCAACCAGCCAAATCGGAACATAAAACAGAATAGTGTGGCCAAAATCTGAGCTCGAAAGATGTAGGACCAGGTGCTGACCAAGTTCTATAGGTTTCTTCTGATGGACGTTGAAACCTATGTTAAGACTGACTTCACGCAAATCCCAGGTTAAAAATTTTATTTGGTAATGGATCGGAGGGATGTTCTAGCCCAATTTATGATTTGACAGGGCATTTGCAGCTGTGGCTAAAAACGAAAGTTTTCGTTAAAAATAGAACAATGACGTCGGAACTATACCAAAAAAAAATTTCTCTAAAAACGAATTTCGCCGTTCACCCGATTCCATGGCCATCCCGTAATGTTTTGCCAGATTTGGCAAGCTGTCATCACAGCAAAGACGTTCTAAAATGCTATGCAGAAAAAGGGGTCCATTTGATCCGAAAAACCTTAACCCCCCCACCGGCCCCAGTTACGCCTTATTGAGAAATACTGGGTAATCATGAAGAGGAGACTCAAGGCAACTATCTCTTAGCCGTGTTACAGGAAAAGTTTGAGAAACCGTGTCGAATAGTTTTATCCCAGGTTCTTTTAGTACTTTTTCTTAAAAGTATGGAGAATTGCTAAATATGTCTAAAAAAAGATCTTAAATTCAATAATACACAACTGAAATGCAGACAATTGTTTTGTGCCAATTCTATCGGAAGCTTTAAAGCCAAAAAGTCCTTAAAAATTGTTGTTTTGCATCAAAGATAACTCCTTTATTTTAAAGCCGTATTGAAAATGTATTCATTGATATGAATTGAAATAGATTGCAACCTCATATTGAAAAAAAAGTGCTTGGTTTTACATGCCACAGCTGGTTATATGAAAAGGTCATTTTTTTCATTGATTTTATAGCATAAAAGTATATGAGAATCGAAAAATTTCGGTAAAAAAAGTTGCCTTTCTGTTCGATTACCCAGCAAACATTTTTGTTGGTAAATTTTTCAACAACTTTGTTAAACGTTTCATGTACATTATAGAATGATCGTATGAAACTCGAAAAAACGGCATTTACCTACCAAAGTGGAGGCAATATACATACATAGTTTCCACTTCTGGCTAAAGCGATAAGAGTATACGATTTGGAAGATATTCGACACCTTATACATACATACTGAGAGAATGCAAGAGAGCCCAAGTCTTTTCTCTCAACGCATGCGAACCGTTGCCAGCAACAATATTTGCTGCCCTGTCATTGGGTAATGCATGCAAATACACCATCAGAGTTTAAGCAATCTGATGGCACTGCTGGACACAGAGAGATCAACAAAGCTGTTCTCTCATCTGACCCTCGCGGGAGAAAAATAAGGAGAGTCTTCGAAATCGTCTTCAAAATCTGCAAACATGGCGAACTTTTTATCATATCCGATTTAAACCATTTAATCCGACTTCGTGTAACAATTTTTACGACCTTTTACTTGCGTTAGTTGGAATTACGAGTCACAGTAACGTTTTTAATGACTTGAGTTATCATTTTTATTGAGATTTCATTTTTGCTGGGTACATTCGATTTCAACTATTGAACCAATAATAAAAAGACTGACAGGGTGACCAATTCCAATATTAAATCATACAATTTCAAAATATTTCAACAATCTGAGGTATATCGACTTTTATTTTACGATTTTTGCCCCCCGGAACATAATAACTTTTTCCGTAATTCATAGTCTAAGAAAAAAATCTGATAAAAATGTTTCGAAAAAATGATTATAGATCAGCTACGGAATGCTAAAAAAATGGCACTTAGTGTCCCAAATAGCTGAAGTTAAAAGTTATACGTTGCTTTTAAACGTATATATATATTTTTAAATTTTTAAGATCATAACCACAAAAATGTAAAAAGTGGTATAAAAACCGTCACACCACATAAATTTTGAAAAAAGGATTAAAAAGTTGACGTCATTTGGCATGTTTTGCATTTTAAGGGTGTCAAAATACGAATTACAGCACTTTTGAACGAATTTTCAAAAGTAGCTGTTTTTGGAACTTTTGTCAATTTGCAATTTCTCGGATTTTCTTGCACTTAAATTCAACTTTGCAATGTATTTTGAGTATATTAACGTCAGATTTTTGCAATACATTTATGTTCACCAGAAAACCAATTTCGGTTGGAAATTCTAGTGGTGTTATTACATAAGTTGAAAAACATATTTACGTTTGAAAAACTATAAACTTGGTCAAAGTTGTTGAGGAACAACGCACGAAACAGAGCCAAAAAAACCACCGAAACCGAAAAATAAACGCGTGAATTTATAAACTGACAGAAGTTTTAAACGTGATGCTATCATCCGACTGTATGCCCGTACAATTTCTCATAAGAATTAACATGTAACAAAAACACGCTTACAAAATAATGAGCTTAAAAAAAGCATTTTTAGCTATTCACATAGATTCTACGTGAAATTCCTGAGTCATTTATGTGGGATAGATATTACGAGATGCACGTAGAATCGATGGGATGCATAAAAAACTTAGTCTACGTGAAAAATCTCGTAGTATTAATTTCTATATTATTTTGGGTGTATAAACGACCTGAGCATTAGACTGATTCGATTTAGGGTCATTTTTGAATTTCTCAAACCCTGGGGTCTTAAAAGCTTCGTTTTGGTCCAAAACTCATCCATGATTTTTTGCAGAATTTCAAAGTAACGTTTACATGAGTAAATTTGGACTTTTATGTTTGTATGGGAAAATTGAATATTTTGTACTGAAAAATCAACATAATTTTTGTTTCTTCTGTATAGCCGAGCCTGCTAATGGTTTTTGTGCCAATTTATAAATTCTTTGAAGGAAATTTTCCGCTGAACAACTTTGTCCAGTATCACAACTTCGTATCTTTTTAGACAAAAAGTTATTAACTGTTTAACAGGTGTATGTCTTTTGTCGTTGATAAATAATAAATTCAATTGACACCACTGCCGGGTGCCTAGCGAGGTATTGCATGACCACTTTTCATGCAATACTTCGCGGGGCACAAGCAGTGTTGTATGTTGAATTTATTGTTTATCAATGCCAAAAGACATACACCTGTTAAACAGCTAATAACTTTTTTGTCTAAGAAACTGCGAAGTTATGACATTCGACAAAGTTGTTCAGCAGAAAATTTCCTTTAAAGAATTTATAAATTGGCACGAAAACCATAAGCTGGCTCGGTTCCACAGAAGAAACAAAAATGATGTTGATTTTTCAGTACAAAATATTCAATTTTCCCATACAAACCTAAAAGTCCAAATTTTCTCATGTTAACGTTACTTAAAAATTCTGCAAAAAATCATGGATGAGTTTTGGACCAAAACGAAGCTTTTAAGACCCCAGGGTTTGAGAAATTCAAAAATGACCCCAAATCGACTCAGTCTACTGAGCATACCTTCAAAAAATCACATTGCTGCTAACTTAAAATTCACTTCGCCGCTCACTTGAAATTCACTTGACGGTCACTTAAAATTCACAGGAATTGGCAAATGGTGAAAATTATTTTCAGTGTAGGCTTTCAGGGTACGCCCATGAAAAAAGTTATGATGCAAAATTACAGATTTCAAGGATTCATTGAGAGTCCCCGAAAATATTGTATTATTTTGATGCACCCGAGGAAAGTTACAAGCCGCCAAATTTCCAATAGTGTCATATTGACACTCAAGAGTGGATTAGGGTAAATGTGATAAAAATATCACAAAAAAAAAATTAATTTAAGTTAGTTTCTATTGGTTTCCAGGTTTTCATGGATTGAATAATTTATCAGACCAGTTTTTAAAATAAAGCTAAAAATATATTTTTTTTAAATATTGTTTATTGTTTATTTATTTTTAATCCATCGAACGACTAGTCTAAATGGATGAGATGGGAAAAGCACAAGGCATAAAAACCCATCGATGAATGTAGCAAATACAATACATGAACGATACAATAGTTTGTGAGGATATTTAAAACTAGTTTTAGGGATTTTACATAACACATTAAATATAGTGGATCAGAAAATAAAATAAGCTAATTATTCAGTAAAAAAATGGTTTACAGAAGAAAATCAATCATTTCAATAAAATTTCTCATTTTCTTATATTTCGGTTCCTGGCATATAACATCGGAAACAATAAACTTATTTTTACTTTAAATGAATTTTTATATCAGCCAAAGTTTAGATTTGAAACTAAGTTATTTTAACCGGGATGGTCACGATCTTTGCTCAAAAACGCCATCTTTTTTTTGCTCATTTTGTCTTTTGCCTCAAGTTTAATACAATGGCAAGATGGACAATAATGGTCTCAGCCGCCCCCTATCCCGCTATAGGGGGATAAAGTTAGAACCTTGAAAAAATTAGAATCATAAGTGTGAACTTTCAAAAAACAATTGATTTCAGGTTGATTTTTTATGGTTAACTGTTAAATATAATTTTTGAATGACTTTCTGAAAAAACTACAATTCCTAAGCTTCCATATGAACCCTTCAGATCTGTAATACGATGTTAGATGAGATAGATATGAATGAGATAAATTTTCATGTTTTTAAAAGAATGATCCCAAACTTTTGGCCGAAACACCATACTAATGGGTGATCCCAAACTTTTGGACGATAACTTAAGTGTGTATTTTATTAATAAAAAGCAAATTCTTAAATTTTTGCACACAATTTTTTTTATTGTGTTCTAAGAAGTAAAGAATAAGAATTCTAATGCAACTCTTATTTTTAAATTTGGTCCACCCTATCCCGAGATGATCGGTTTTGAATATTGAGTGCGATTTTTTGAAAATGGTCTAACTTTAGGTTAAGTTTGGGGTAAAAAACTAAATCATTATTTCTCGGCCAAATACCTCTGAAATAGCTATTGTTCATTATCTTTCAAATGAGATCAGAAGATTTGCAATATGTCCTAAGACGTCTGGTATATGAACGATTAAAATTTGCATGTTTTTTAGAGGGTGATCCCAAACTTTTGGCCGGCAGTGTATGTATATTGCCTCCACTTTCGTAGGTTAATGCTGTTTTTTCGAGTTTCATACGATCATTTTTTAATGTAATTAAAACGTTCAACAAAATTGATGAAAAATATACCTACAAAAATGTTTGCTGGGATGAAAATTAGTTCAGCAGTTTTGAAGATACAGCCAAATTACTAATCCGGGTCTGTATGACCCCAACCACCGGCTAATAGTCCTTTTTTTTGGAAGGTTCCTAAGCAACAAAAAGTCACATATTTACTTGAATGAAGGCTTTCAAAGTTACAAGAGGCTTTCAAGACAAAGAGAATCAGCTGCCCAATTCCCTTGAGAGATCTTTATGTACTTATTAATGAACTTGAAAGTTGCAAAAGTGATTTATATGTACATTGTTAGAGACTTAAGCCACATAAAAAGCACAAAAGTACTCAAAACGGGATTATTAAGCCACAAAAAGTGCATTTAGGTGCTTCCTTCCAGGCTGGCTGGGTGTCTGGTTGGGTGGGTGGCCCTGTAGGTATGCTACAAAATCATGTGTCCTCTTCGAGTTCTTGTTTCAGCTAGCACAACATCTAGTCGTGGTCTTGTGGTAAGTAGCGTGTGCGATTGTCACCACAAAGGTCGGGGCTCGATCCCCAAGCCGGGCAAGTTTTATTTTCAATAAGCAATTTGATACTTGAGTGATCATTCTGATGCGATATATGTAGGAAAGAAACAATTAAACAAATCTCGGGAAACTTTGGATTCCGGCGCGTGGCATCATGGCGGTACCATGTACTGATCATAGTAAATAATCAAGAGAAGTTGATATGAACCGGAAGAAAAATTTTTGTTCATTTTACATTTTTTGGAAGCTTAATTAAAACGCTTCTGGAAGCTGAATAGAGGGCCAAAATGACTTGTTTTGGAACTTGAAAGTATCGATAAGAACTTAAATTTTGAGCTGCATAGAACGTACTTCATATCAGTGATGGGGCTGAGTAAGTTTTTTGTACCTGTTTTATGGGATTTTTGGTTGTTTGGGTTAAGTAACATTTTCATTACGGTCAGTACAACTCCTTCAGGACTTAAGCAATAACCTTCATAAAAAGCTAGAACGCATTCTACGCATCACCAGAACTCTTGTTTATTGTTTATTGTTTATTGAAAATAATATCATCTGACATAGGTGTCTTAATGATCTACTTAATACTAATTTGTACATAACATTATAAGCATTCTCAGTTTCGTAATTGTACGCTTAAATCAGATTCAATTCGACGTCTTAAAATTGAAATGGATACATTAAAGTCAAAGTGTGTAAAATGACGTAAAAAGCATGTTATTGCGGAATGTAGAGGGTCGTTGCTGCCATAGCGCGTGCTTCTTGATTCCAGAGAGAGCCAATTTCGATTGCGAAGAGTTAGTTCTGGTGCATAGATGTTACATCGGGAAAACAGCCATGCGCAATCGATTTCGTTCCGTAAAATCTTTGCCACGAATAGAGATTGGCCGATGGAATGACGATTCGATAGCGTCTGGAGACCAAGCAGGGCACAACGATGAGCATAAGGTGGCATTTTTAAAGGATTCTCCCAGGGTAGCTCACGAAGAGCATAACGCACAAATCGTCGTTGAATTGCCTCAAAACGCGTAATCCAAGCAGCTTCGAAAGGCCACCATACCAGGATCGCCGATTCCAGTATTGATCGAACCAGGCAGCAATACAGAGCTCGCAAGCAGATCGGATCGGTGAATTCTTTACTCAAACGTATGATGAATCCCAGCATGCGGTTTGCCTTTTCAAGTACCACAGAGTAATGACGTTTAAAAGTCATACGCCAAGATCCTTTATTTCCTCCACACGATGCAACTGCTCATCCAGTATATTGTAATTATACAAGAACGGATGTTTCCTGCGCCCAAATGTTATAATACAGCACTTCGAAACGTTCAAAACCAATAAATTCCAGGCACACCAGCTCACTACTATGTCCAGGAAGCGTTGTAACGCGTAACAATCAGCTAGACTGTTTATAACTAAATATATTTTTAGATCGTCCGCATACTGGAGAACGCCACATCCCATGAGTAGCAAATTTATATCATTACAGAACAGCGTAAACAATAATGGACCCAGATTGCTGCCTTGTGGTACGCCAGAGTTTGGAATGAAATCAAAGGATTCAGCAGAACCAATTTACAGGGTGACAAAAAAGTCTGGTCACACTTTTATGGGGACATCTGTAGCCTACACGTTGCATCTCTCTTGTGCCTTCTATATGTCAAATGAAAGGGCTAATTCTGCTGCCCAAAGTGGCAGAGTTTCGTTCTTGTGCAGTTTGTTTACATTGAGTTGTGAGCCATGGCAGAGTTAAGGGCAGCTGTTATCGCTGCTCGGTTTGGCGCGCAGATGACGAGCTTATTTTTTCGGACGAGAAGCTGTTCGTTTTGGAGCAAACAGTCAATCGCTAAAATGATCGAGTTTGGAGTGTGAGCCTCCAGCAAGCTCCTGCGGACAAGCTGAACGTTTCCCGGTTCCAAAATAAGACGACAGTCTTGCTTGCTGACAGATGGCGCAGCATCCCACACCGTAAAGGTTGTTCAGGCGTGGTGTGAGGAAAACTTGACCGATTTCATTTCGAAGAATGAATGGCCTCCGTCGTCTCCGGATCTGAATCCAATGGATTATTTCGTGTGGGGATAAATGATGTCTAAGCTGAACGACTATTAAATAGCAAATTTGGAGCAATTCAAGCGAGTTATCACGAAAATCTAGGACGAGATGCCGATGGAGCAGGTGCGCGCCGCTTGCGACGACTTTCCGAGACGTCTGAAGCTAGTTCGATCAGATAAAGGGGGTGTAATTCCGAAATATCGTCTGTGAAGTATCTTTATGAGTTACTGAATCAAGCTATGAAAGCCAGATTAAGATTTTCTTCTTATTCTTTGAGATATTGAGGTTTTCCTGTGTGACCGGACTTTTTTGTCACCCTGTAAACAGCTAATCGGCGATTCGTTAAGTAACTTTTTATCCATGCACACAGTCTTTCGGAAAATCCTAAGCGTTGCAATTTTTTCAGGAGGATTTCATGGTTCACTGAATCGAATGCAGCTGATATATCTGTGTAAATAGCATCGGTTTGTTTGCCGCCATCCATTTTCGATATACAGAAGGATGTAAAAACTGTTAGATTTGAAGTTACCGATCGTTTAGGAAAAAATCCATGCTGATTCTCAGAGATCCAGTTCCGACAAGCTGAGAACATAACATCGTTGACGATCCTCTCCAATACCTTTGAGCATGCAGCTAGCGATGTGACACCTCTGTAATTAAAACATCTTGTTTGTCGCCTTTTTTGTGGACTGGACTCATATGCGATTTTTTTCAGATGGAAGGGAATTTCTGTTGTACTAGGGACTGATTAAAGATATGGGTAAGAGGTTTTATCAGTGAATTGCGACATTTTTTCAATACGCAAAGCTATAATATGGTTATTTGGCCCTTGTTTTGACCCGGAGAAAACGTCATCGTACTCCGACTCGAGTGGTTCAACCACCAACAATGAAGAGCCACTCTACCCGAGAGCATTTCGTGAAGCTCGACTACGGAGAAGTTAAGTCTAATGTTATCTAGCAGATCAGTATACCGCAAAAGATAGAGTCTTATCATTATAGCTTCCCTGGAAGAATCCTATATCGTTCGAGGAACCCGAATTAACTCATCGCTGAAAACGTGCCAAGTATTGCCACCTCTTCAATTCTTTGACAGCTAAACACTACGAGCTTTCAACTTTTATTCATTCAATCAAAAATTCGATCGAAAAATTAACTGACGCCAAAATTTCCTTGTCCTACATCACCTAGATACTTGAGAGCAGATACATTCGCGATAACGTCATGTCCCCCACAAGGAATCCCACGACCCCACGGCCAGCTGCTCTTAAAATGTGACCAAACTTTGTGAATCATGTGATTATTTCTTTAATTATTTTATCACCTCGCTCACTCATCCCGTCGTCGCTATCTTTTTGGTTACCAATTCCTGGTGATAAAATCAAGTCGACTTCGAAGGAACAAGATTGTTGAAATGAAGAAGCCTTGGAGGCTCCACTGCAGATGGGTAACTCTCGATAATGAAGTGCCGGTAATAATAATAAATTAAATTACACTAATATAATATGGTCGGCCCAGTCTTTGGCTTTGGTTGGGACAGCCATATGCTAAATCTTCGGGGTAAGCTTTTGACTTCGACGATGGTCTGGTGTTGTTTTTTGGGTGTTGAATGTTCGTTTTTTTCGGAAGTTCTTCAGATCGAAAAAAAAAACGGTACATGTGATGGGCACCAAAAATCTCCCAAAATAAGTCGGCGGGCTTAATTTTATAAGTTAAAGTATAAAATTTTGACTCGGTAAGTCCTTTTCGAGAACGAAAAAAAAATCCTACCCACTATTTAGCGGGAGGATTCGGCACTTTAGTCGACGGGCAACGACGGTCGGTCAGTTTTTTGGGTGTCGATTTACTATCGAAAAGCAATAAAACAGTGCATTTTAAAGCGGGGCACCCCGTTAATTGGCACCATCTCGTCGTCGCTTTGGGTCAATGATGGTCATAAAACATTCGACAAGTTGGGGTCTGGCGCTCTTTCGTTTGGAGTGTTTTTTTGTACCATATTCAGGAAGATGAGACAACGGCTCAGTCCATTGGCATAATTGATGATTTGATAAGAGGACTGGCTGGGTACCTTTTTTGGAAAGAAATATGATAAGTTTGACCCACGGTGCACTAATGACAACTCTTTTAGTTTTGTTCCTGATGCTTTGAAGCTCTCATCAGATATAGGGAAGATTGAAGAGAGATGATAAATGAAACTCATAAATATAAGAGAAACATGTTTGAATCTTTTTTCCAGATCTGAAAACTTTATTACGAAAAAGGGTTGAAAAACTTGTTTCTACCAAACATCGAATCAATGCGAACTTTAAAAACCTCTTTTGTCATTAGTTATGGGTCACGCTCGGTAATCGGACGTTTTGGGAGCTGACTTCAAAGCCAAAATTTTTCTCAATAATCGGACGTTTTGTTGAAATACTTCCAAAAATTTTAGTTTTTTCTCTGAATATTTCACTTATGTTCGAGGCTTTCCTTTAAACCTGTTGGATATGTTAATTCTTGCAGAAGTCTAGTGTTCACCCCAAAACCATTTTTTCATTTGTAATGAGAAGACATGGCAAAAATGTATCAAACTTCAATTTCTGATGCGCACGGATGTACAATATATGGTTCGAAAGATCTTGACGATACAAAAATATTGCACATTCGTGTGCACCAAAACATCAAATTTGTTCAGTCTCTTATGTGTGACAAATTGTATCGAGTGTAATGATCTCATCCTAATCCGATTCCGGACCGTAATACATCATGGTTCAGCTCCCAAGGAGACGCGAACCCGTTTTGCGTCTCGTCTCGAATCATAGGTAAACAAAGTGGTCTTTTGAAGCGTGGAACGATTTACTATTTCCAAACAAATGACACTTTGCAGAACGCTTCGAAAGTTTGGCTCCGGAACGCAAAACTTGAGCAACGGCAAAACGTCAATTGATTTCCCTTCTTCCACATGGAAGAAACTATTAAATTGTTGGTTCACTTTCTTCGGACTATCGCTTGGGTTTGGTTATCTCGAACTGGGACTTTGCCCAATCCTAAAAATGTTCAACATTTGCGAGCGTATGTTTAACTCAAACCCTTTTACTCAAAAACGACCACGTGCAACTCGACAGTTGGTTTACACATTTTGAATTACAGCCCTAGCGAATCTGGGTCATAGGATTGCAGTTTGCTGTCAGTCCATTTGGTTGGTGTAGAAATTAAACTGCAGCCAAGCAGGAATGAGCAATTATTTACATTGAAAATATTTTCCCCTATAATTCTCTGTTTACTCGCGGGAGACACCAAAAAAAGAGTTCAACGCAAAGCAGAAAACACAACTTTGTGACTGTTGATTTTTCCATAAAATTTAATTTCATCTCCGAACCCAAAGGAGGGGAAAACGAAATTTTCCAACTCATCGTTTCAATCAATTTTTTTCGCAGATTTCTCCCGGGTAGAAGAAAATCGCGAAAAACCTCGGTTTGGATTCTATTATCATTGCTGCCTGCCGATGATTGGACGATGTTGACGGTGTGTTCAAATTTTATGATTAGTCATCACTAGGCAAATGTGGAGAAGCTGTGTCGTCGTTTGGGGAATCTTTCCCCGGGAGTCAAATGTTTAAAGTCATTTAATAGCTTTAATTCCATCTAGTTATGCTACTGAATTATTTAACCTGGATTTGATGATTTTTTAAATAAATCCTAATAATTGATGGCTGTAGACCAACCAAATCCTAATCAAAGATTAAATACACCTTATGGCTCAACATTTTTAACAGATTTCTGGGATACACTCATAAAGAAAATCTTCAATTCATATAAGAAAACAAGATGTGCCAGAAATAATCGTGGCAAAAAATGTATATATAAAAAGATTTTCAAACCACAGTAGAACACAAATACTTTACATCGAAATCTATGAAACGTTCTCTTGAAAGTCAAAAATTATTAAAATTCTGCCATTTTATTTCATTGAATCATTATCTCTGGAAGAATCATATTTTAGTCAACAACTAAGCTTGACTTGAATTATGAATATTGAACTCATCAGTTTTTTGGTTTCAGCATTCTTTCAGTAAACATAATATCACTTACTGAAGCAAATACAAATCATAAATCAAAAGTATTTGACGGGCTGCACATAGCATAAAATTTATTCTCACTTACTTACTTATTTACTTAATGTTTCCGCGCCGATCCTCCGGTGCAAAGGACCGTGGTAAAAGACCTCCAGTGCAGTGTTGACGATCCGGAGCCAGCGTCTTCTCTTGGTCGCAGTCAAGACTCTCGTCGACAGTTCGGATTTCGGCGGATAGGTTTCGCCTCCACGAGTTTCTGGGTCTTCCTCTTCTTCGATGTCCTTCTGAATTCCATTCAATCGCTTTTCTGCAAATCTCGTTCCCATCTTTTCGCAGCGTGTGCCCAATCCATCTCCACTTACGTTCCTGAATCTCGATTTCTAGCGCCCTTTGATGACACCGGCGATGTAGTTCCTCATTTGAGATCCAGTTTCCAAGCTACCAAGCGCGGATGATATTCCGCTGGCAGCGGTTTACAATAATTGCAGTTTTCGCCCCGTTACCGCGTGTTCCGGAGACTCGCAAATGCAAATCGGGCTTTTCTGACCCGGGTTTCGACGTCTTTCTTGGTACCACCATCAGGCGTAATCTGGCTACCAAGATACTGGAAGCCCTCCACTTTCTCAACCTGTTGCCCAGCTACCATGAAACTGGAGGGATTTCCTGTGTTGATCTCCATCGACTTGGTCTTTTCGACATTGACTTTGAGACCTGCTGCCATGGAGCTTTCGGTGAAGTCTTCGAGTTTCGTCGGAATCCAGCTTGTTGCCGTCGGAGTGTAGCGTCGATTTTCTCCTGGATCCTTTTCAGGATCACTTCGCAGAGTACTTTGAGGATTGTACAGATCAACGTTATGCCACTGCAGTTCCCGCTCTCTGTCAGGTCTTCTTTATTCGGGACCTTTACGAGTATACCCTGCATCTAGTCGGCCTGGAATGTTCCAGTATCCCAGATGTCAGCGAAAAGACGGTTCAACTTTTGTGCTGACAAGGCAGGGTCGGCTTTCAGGACAAACGTTGCGCCCAGGGGTGCAATCGATTCCAGGCGCTTTGATGGATTTCATGTATTTTATTGCCGCTTCTATTTCGAGCCAGCGAGGGCGCTTCCGAGTTGACGCCATTTATGCGGCTTACTGTAGGCGCTTCGAGCCGCCGGTTCTGTTGGCCATCGCTATTCGTGACTCGGAAGAGTTGTTCGAAGTGCTAGGTCCATCGTTTGAGCTGATCTGTTTGATCGGTCAATAACTGACCTGCTTGGTCTTTCTTGCATTAGTTCTTGCACCACTGATGCGGCGAGAAATGTCATGAAGTAATCGGAAATCTCCATTGGCGGCGGCTCTTTCTCCCTCTTCGACTTCGACTAGGGAGTTTGTCCAGGCTCTCTTATCTCGTCTACAAGCTTGTTTTACTGCCTTTTCCTGCTCTGCATATCGTAAGCGGGCGGCTGCTTTGGCTGACACGGTACATGCCTGCTCAATTCCGACTTTAGCCTTTCTCCGATCATCGACCATCATCCAAGTTTCATCCGACATCCATTCACTTCTTCTTCCACAAATTTTACCAAGAGTTCCATGGCTCGTCGTGATAAAGGCATTCTTGATTCCACACCACTGTTCCTCGACTGTTCCGTCTGTCGGCAATTCCGAGGCTCGGGACTTTAACTGTTCAACGAATGCCCTTTTCACCTCTGGATTCCTCAACCGGCGGACGTCGTATCGACACCCGACTTTCTCCTCGCGCCGTTGGACACGCGCAACTCTCAGTCGTATCTCGTCAGGGACGAGGTGATGGCCAGATGCAATGTCTGCGCTTCGTTTGTTGTGGACATCAAGAAGGCTCCTTCTCCATTTTCGGCTGATGCAGATGTGGTCAATTTGATTTTCTGTTCGGCCATCTCGGGGTACCGAAATACCGAGAAGGGAAAAATCAAATTAAATTTCTTTTTCAAGTTTAATTAGTATAAAATTCAGGAAAAATATTCAGTTAGGCTTCCGCTTTTCCAAATCCGAATTGCCGGGCCTTACGCTTAACCCCTGCCATCAGATTTTGTACAGCCACCTTGTCCACCTTCTTCGCCGCAGAAAGCCAGTTTGCCTTGAACTGCTGCTCGTCCTTAGCGGTTTTTTTGGTCTTCTTTAGGTTCCGCTTGACAATAGCCCAGTATTTCTCAATTGGGCGGAGCTCTGGCGTGTTGGGAGGGTTCTTGTCCTTGGGAACCACCTGCACGTTGTTGGCGGCGTACCACTCCATGGCCTTTTTACCGTAATGGCAAGATGCCAAAACCGGCCAAAACAGTACGGAACAACCGTGTTTCTTCAGGAAAGGCAGCAGACGTTTATTCAAACATTCTTTCACGTAAATTTCTTGGTTGACAGTCCCGGAAGCTATGAAAATGCTGCTTATCAAACCACAGGTACAGATGGCTTGCCAAACCAGATATTTATTCGCGAACTTTGACAGTTTCATGAGCTTGAAAATATCTGCTACCTTTCCCCTTCCTTTTGCCGTATAAAACTCTTGTCCCGGAAGCTGCTTATAGTCGGCTCTGACGTAGGTTTCGTCGTCCATTACCACGCAGTCAAACTTAGTCAGCATCGTCGTGTACAGCCTCCGGGATCGCGCTTTGGCCGTCGTATTTTGTTTCTTATCTCATTTAAAAGATAATGAGCAATAGATATTACGGTGGTATTTTGCCCTGAAATAATGTTTAAGTTTTGTACCTTAAACTTAACCTTAATTTAGGACATTTTCAAAAAATCGCACTCAATATTCAAAACCGATCATCTCGGGATAGGGTGGACCAAATTTCGAAATTTGAATTGCATTAGAATCCTTATTCTTTATCTCTCAAAACACAATCAAAAATTGTTGTGCAAAAATTTAAGATTGTACTTTTAATTAATAAAATAGACACTTAAGTTATCTTCCAAAAGTTTGGGATCACCTCTTAGTATGGTATATCGGTCAAGAGTTTGGGATCATTCTTTTAAAAACATGCAAATTTATCCCATGCATATCTTTCTCATCTAACATCGTATTGAAGATCTGAAGAGTTTGTTTGGATGCTTAGGAATTGTTGTTTTTTCATAAATTCATTCAAAAATTGTTTAAGGTAGGGTTTAAGGTACAAAACTAAAACATTATTTCTGGGCAAAATACCTCCGAAATAACTATTGTTCATTATCATTCAAATGAGATCAGAAGATTTGCAATATGTCCTAGATGGCTGAAATATGAACGATCAAAATTTGCATGTTTTTTAGCGGGTGATCCCTAACATTTGGCCGGCAGTGTTTATGACTCGTTCCTTTAAATATAGGCAAATTTCTGCTTAAATGATTTTTGTTTGTTTATTTTTATCAACAATGAAGTACAGCCTACCTTGATCAATATTTTGACTAAGCAAGAATGTTGCGCGCTAGTTCATTCAAACTAGATGGGAACTTTTGTTCGAGTAGCTGGCAACTCTGACAACAACGTGGTCCATTCAAGCTGGAATGCTGTCAGTGAGCCGTTTGGTTTCCACCTAAAAGGGGATCTTCTCCCTTCGTCCAAAGCCCCATCATGCTGTGTATGCTAGGTAGGTACTTCCAAAACGAAAGCAGAAAATTCTCTCTCCTCACTTTGGTGCACTTTGGGGTTTGGGCCCCAACTGCTGACGGACGAACGCACGGTCTGAATGACGGTAGAATATGAATGGAGCCAACAACACCGGACCTTCTGCTCCCTAGCGGCTCTGCAAAATTTCAGTTGATAATCGGTCGCGTTAGAGGTTGGAACATCTCTCCTCACGGTTGTCGGGAAGCGCGCGAAATTTTTCTCAAGACGTCGTCGAACGTCGTCGCCGCCGTCGTTTTTCGAGTTGTTTGTGAATGGGCCGCGTGCGGTAAGACGACGAAAAGATTTTCGGCGGTTCCGTTCCGTTTGGCGGGAAGTTTTTTTTTCTCTAAAGGAACGAAACAACGTGATTCGCAACATTTCGCCAAAGCCGGTGGAGCGATTCGGAAGTTGGAGGCACCCACCGACAAAATTCGATTGTGGGTGGCATTCATTCATCATTACGCGCCGGTCTACCCGGAATAGTTCGGGAATGGATTTGATTATGTTTGGCTGCTTGTTTTGTTGTTGATGATGTGTCATTTTATTTCGCCTTCACTCTCTGACCCAGAAGAAGATGATTCCATATGGCTCCCTCCGAGTTTGATTGTGATGTTGTGTTGTGGTGGGTTTTGAAACGGTTGATTTGCGGGGGCGTGGAAAGTTGGAATGGAATTAATTGAGAGTGTAGAGTTTACATTTCATGATGGCATTTTAATCGACCGCCACCGGTAATTTGTGGATGGTGCTTTTTTTCCTGATGTTGCTGCTGCTTAGTGAGATATTCGCATCAATCGGAATGTGAAATAATGGGTGGGAAAATGCAAATAAAAGTTACGGAAATTGCTCGGAAGTGTAGAATGTTTAGTGCGTACAAGTGAATGTTAAGAAGTGTCTCTGTTAATCATGTTATTGAATTATGTTTGCGGATTGTATTACTAAATCTAACGCGCGCTTTTTATGGAAGACGGATATAATTTAACTAAGTGAACAAGCTTCACGCAAAAAGTAGGATTTAGTACTTATCATCTTCAAACTTTTTTAAAATTGACTCGCGCATTAAACGAGTACCCACGGTATGAAATATTGAATTTCTCTTAATCCATCAAATGTTTCTTAATTGAATGTTACTTATTTCTGGGGTAAAAAAAACCTTAAAATACACAGACACTTTATCATCTTTTCATGTAATTTGGTTATTTTAGTTTTTTTTTTAAATTGTACATTTTTTTGGATTTTGCAAATTTTTGATAGATTTCACAGGGACTTTATTAGAGCTATAGTTTACACTCGATTTTTTCAATGACAATTTTTTTAGATGTTTCATATCTTATATTTTTTTATGAATATATCACTTATGAATATGCATAAGTAATTCAATTTCAATGCTTGTATGAAAAATAATTTCTTATTCTATGTCCTCAATAGGCACACCCATCTTGAGATCTGTATACCTAGAGGATGCTAATTATGGAATGGAATGTGAAATTTTGTCTGGTTTGAGGAAGCCCTTATTCAAGCGGGTAGTTAAAACGTTCTATTTTTGTCGAAGGGATGAGAATCGAAGTGATAGATTTTAGCACAGGTTTTTTTTTTAAATAGCGGAAAAATAGGGGTAATCCAAACTATATGTTCACAAAGTTTTGCAATCTTTACAATAGTTTATTTCAAAGGAATACTAATCAATGTACGAAGAAATTACACGGAAATTTGGATAGACCTTGCTACAACAAATGTCGCCCATATTAAAAATTACCCTTCTGATACAACATTGATAGAATGTATCGATTCGACAAAGCAACTAGAGCTATTTTTTAAACGAATTGACTTATCAATTCGTTTTTTTTTTTTTTTTTTTTTTTTTTTTTTTTTTTTTTTTTTTTTTTTTTTTTTTTTTTTTTTTTTTTTTTTTTTTTAAAGATGGAAATTTGACTTCAAACCATAACAGCCGGGTGTTTGCTGCCGTGTGTGGGTTCGTCCCACTAAAACCACCTTGGGCTTCGTGTGCCAAGGGGCACATCTGGCACACGAAGCCCAAGGTGGTTTTAGTGGGACGAACCCACACACGGCAGCAAACACCCGGCTGTTATGGTTTGAAGTCAAATTTCCATCTTGCAAAAAAAAAAAAAAAAAAAAAGGCAGCAAACACCCGGCTGTTATTGGTTTGAAGTCAAATTTCCATCTTGTAAAAAAAAAAAAAAAAGAAAAAAAAAAAAAAAAAAAAAAAAAACGAATTGATAAGTCTTTCGATATTGGCTTTTGGAAAAAGGTTTTTAAACATGATCGTTAAAACTTCTCAAGTAACAATGATTAAGCCAGAAGTTTTATTGTGCATCTCATTTTATGACGGTTTTATTATAGTCATAAACAATTCTTATATTCTTGATTCGACAATTTTTTTCAGGTAATTTTTAAAACATTTATAAAGCTTTTACTAAACATACTGTTTTAATAATTTTGAATGAGTTATGAATGCCCTGTTAAAACTACAATAAAACACAATCTTGGAAGTTGATCCAACCTTTCTATAGCATGTTTTATAATAGCAGTGCATGATTATTAAATTGCCATAAAACTAAGTGACAACTCTCGATCAAGATGTCAAAACAAGACATTCTCAGGTTAGATTGCACTTATTTTAATTGGATTTTCCATTTTTAAACATTTTGATAAGTTATGTGTGCTGCTTTTGAGTTAAAATTTAAAAAAAATATATGAAGATCTTAGAAAAACTTCAAATAACCGGCAGTGGTATGAATAACTCTACAATATGAGTGTTGAGTGAAAGAACCCAAATTTGAGGAAAAAAATTTGTCTCTTGACGCCATCATTAATCCAAGATGGTGGCTTCCACTTTTATTTTCAAAGCAGTAAATTACTGAAAATCTCATGAAACATCCACAACATGGCTATTAGATGAAAGACTTAAACTAATACAAGTCGAATTTTGCTATCCGACGCCATCTTTAAATCCAAGAAGGTGGCTTTCGATTAACTTCAAAAATGCTATAAATCATTGAATATGGCATGAAACCACCAAAATATGGGTATTTGTTAAAAACATAATTTAGACAAACACCAATAATATGTTTTAACGTTCTCTAACGGTGATAAAATACATCAACAAAAACAAAAATTGAAAAAAATTGTAAAGCAGGGTAAGAACAAAATATGTTGAACACCATCTTTGGGATTCAGCGAATTTGTGGCCCACAAAAAATAACGAATAACGAGGTATATTGGATGAAATTTTGATAGTGTAGCTTAAGCTTGCTCCAAAGCTTCGAATCGATATGTTTGTTTGGGGAAATATGTTTTAAATTCATCATTTTAGCCATTTTATTCAAAATTGTGCTTGTCCCAGTTACCGAACACAATGATCCTAATATTGAGCAGGCAATGTTCCTATTATTGAACATGTAAACATTAGAAATCATTGAATATATTTAGAAGTATTTCGTTTGATAGAATGCATTGCAGGGGCGATTTGGGTTGAACTTGCACCGACCGATGTTTGTTCAATAGCTGGTACATGCATTTCTTTACGAAACGAGCATTGCAAGATTGAAAGTAAAATAATTGAAACATAGGCGTTTTCGTTGATCCAATGATTGAACACTATAATCAGTAGAATTTTAAGAAAATATGTATAAATAATAAAGGCTGCTACTCTTCCAGAAATCATTGAAAAAGACGTAACGGAAAACAGTTATGATATAACTATAGAGTTTTATTTGTTTTTATCCATTTTTTCTCCCAGTTTTAAAAAGGCTTTTTTCTTCATTTAGTCAGCAAATTTGAACAAATATTAAAATTTTGCAGATTGTGGAGTCTGAAATTCTTGATAAAAATTTGAACAGAGCTAGAAAATGTTTCAACAGTAGCACACTGATTCTTGTTTTATTTTTCCACTGTATATAATTGTTTCAAATGGTTTATGTTTTACTAGTGTTAAATATCTAATACCTGTTCAATAACTTCTACCCTACTTAAAACCAAACCTATGACTAAAAATGACAAAAAAAATATGAAGAATGACATAAATAGCAAATATGGAATGAAGGCCAAATTTAAAACAAAACAAGAAAAATGTTAAATGCATCCGAAATGTGATAAAAAATTAAAAACGACTAAAAATGATCGGAAATTGACTAAAAATTACGTTGATGATAATTTATTTTTATTTATTTGATTTTTTTTTTTGAATTTTACATCTATTTTTTTTATTGGTTGTTCCGCGATTTTCCAATTTTATTTAGTTTGATTTTTTTCCATAAATTTTGTTTTTAGCCAGTTTTATTTTGTTTCAAATTTTTCTGAATAGTTTATATGATTTTAATGAGATTTTAGACCATTTACAGCGATTAAGGAATCAGCGGGAGTCACCATTTTGGGTTGCATCTGATAGAGAAATTTGACAATTCGTTTGGCCTTTTCACCAAACACACATATTTTTAAGTTTTATGCTATTTTCAGTGATACATGGCATTTTAAAGCTAAGCGTCTTGGATTTCAATATGGCATCGAATAGCGATATTCGACGTTTTGGCCTTTTACTCACTATCAATTTTGAGGGGGTTTCATGTGATGATTTCAGTCATTTACAGCATTTTTAAGTTGAGCGGAAGCCGCCATCTTGGATTTCATAAGGCTTCAGAAAATGGAATTCCTTTTTTTAGTTTTTTCCTTTCATCAAATACCAATATTGTAGGGCTTTCTTGCGATTTTTAGTCATTTACCGAATTTTAAATTTCAGTGGAAGCTGCCATCTTGAAGTTCAATATAGCGTTTGAAAGAGAAATTCAACCACTATGAATCAGTGATTACCGCTCTCTCATTTTTTCATAACCATTTTTGGTTCAAAAATAACCATTTTGAGTCTTTTGCCTAAAAACTACCTTTATGGTTATTTATTAAGAATTTTTCCATCGACAATTTCAACCATTTTGATAGTTTTCGAGTATAAACCGAAAAATGGTTAATAATTTGGTGTTTCGCCATTTTGAAAGTGATGCAGCTTGACGCCTGTTAAGACATTTTTTCTTCTACGAAACTGAGTCCTGTTTTCCGAAAAATCCGTCCCTGCAAATCGGAAAAGCATCGAATTTGGTGGAGACGGGGACAGGTAAGCGATGTATTATAAATTTTAGTCGGCCCATTTATTTATTTATTTATTTACATAGTATTCCGTCTCACGACATAACTTGACGAACATAATTCCTAAAATTCACTCGGTTCATAGCAACCGTTCTCCAATTTCTCGGGCACCCCACGTTCGCCAGATCACGCTCCACTTGGTATAACCACCTCGCTCGTTGCGCCCCCGCTCGTCTTGTTCCTACCGGATTCGTAGCGAACACCTGTTTTGCAGGACAGTCGTCCGGCATTCTCGCAACATGTCCCGCCCAGCGTATCCGGCCAGCCTTCACCACCTTCTGGATACTGGGTTCGCCGTAGAGGCGCGCGAGCTCGTGGTTCATCCTTCGCCTCCACACTCCGTTCTCCTGTACGCCGCCAAAGATGGTTCTTAACACTCGTCGCTCCAATACTCCGAGTGTACGCAGGTCCTCCTCGAGCAATATCCATGTCTCGTGCCCGTAGAGAACAACCGGTCTAATGAGCGTCATATACAGGTTACACTTCGTGCGAGGGCTAAGTCTTCTCGACCGCAGTTGCTTGTGGAGTCCATAGTAGGCACGACTTCCGCTGATAATTCGCCTCCGGATCTCACGGCTGGTGTCATTGTCTGCGGTCACCAGTGAGCCGAGATAGACAAAGTCTTCGACTATCTCCAGCTCGTCGCCGTCGATCGTGACCTTGTTATTACTGGACAAGCGGGTTCGGTCGGTCTCGGATCCGCAGGCCAGCATGTACTTCGTCTTGGACGTATTAATCATCAACCCAATCCTTCCTGCTTCGCGTTTCAGTTTGCGGTAGATCTCCTCCACCGCCGCAGATGATCTGCCGACTATATCAATGTCATCGGCAAAGCAGATAAGTTGACTGGATCTGTTGAAAATCGTGCCCCGCATTTCGCCCACCGCTCGTCGAATAACACCTTCTAGCGCCACGTTAAACATCATGCAGGATAGACCATCACCTTGTCGAAGCCCCCTGCGCGATTCGAATGAACTCGACAATTCACCCGAAATCCGCACACAGCACTGCGTTCCATCCATCGTCGCCTTGATTAGTCTGATCAGCTTCCCGGAAAAGCCGTTCTCGTCCATGATTTTCCATAGCTCGTTACGGTCGATCGTGTCGTATGCGGCTTTGAAGTCGATGAATAGATGATGCGTAGGGACTTGGTGTTCACGGCATTTTTGGAGGATTTGCCGCAATGTGAATATCTGGTCCGTCGTAGACCGTCCCTCCATGAAGCCGGCCTGATGACTTCCCACGAATCTGTTTGCTTGTGGCGTTAGGCGGCGGAGTAGGATTCGGGACAACACTTTGTAGGCGGCATTGAGGACAGTGATCGCTCGGTAGTTCTCACAGTCCAATTTGTCGCCCTTCTTGTAGATGGGGCATATTACCCCCTCCTTCCACTCCTCCGGTAGCTGTTCTATGTCCCAGATCCGGATTATCAACCGATGTAGGCAATCGGCCAACCTGTCCGGGCCCATTTTGATGAGTTCAGCTGCGATGCCATCCTTCCCAGCCGACTTGTTTCTATTCAGCTGGCGAATGGCTTCCTTAACTTCACTCATCGTTGGGAGTGGCTCCTCTTCGTCGTTGGCTACGCCGGCGATGTACCTTCCCCCACCGTCTTGATCTCCTGCATGTGCGCCGTTCAGGTGTTCATCGAAGTGCTGCTTCCACCTTTTGATCACCTCACGACTGTCCGTCAGGATACCCCCGTCCTTATCTCGGCACATTTCGGCTTGCGGCACGAAGCCTTTGCGGGATGCGTTGAGTTTCTGATAGAACTTTCGTGTTTCTTGGGAACGATGCAGCTGCTCCAGCTCCTGGAGCTCCTCCTCCTCCAGGCGGCGCTTTTTCTCCTGGAAAAGTCGGACTCGCTGCCTTTTCCGCTGTCGGTGATTTTCCACATTTCGACGGGTGCCTCTTTGCACTACTGCCGCCCGCGCGGCATTCTCTTCGTCCATCACCCTCCTACACTCCTCGTCGAACCAGTCGTTCCCAATCTCACAATAAACAAAACAAAAATTTCAGGGAACCGATTGTTTTTTTCACTGGATCTGGAACGGGCCGGACTGTTTGAAACATCACCCACCGGACGTTATTGAATCGCTAGACCTCCCCTCGTTAATGAATAGCAGTCTACGTAGTTAGGTATTGGCCATCCCATTAGAGCTATGGCTCTGTCACTGAGGTGTTTGGAATCATCATTCGCGGCGTTACCCGGCGACGTCGGTTCGATTTCTTATTTGGTTTCGTTAGCGATCGTGGAGGGATTTCACTTCTGCTACCAGATGATTCAGCTGCTGATGGGTTGTTTGCTTATTGCTAGGATGCAGTCCTGATTCTTTATCCTTCGCTTAAATATTAAAAAGTTTCAAAGTTTTTGACAATTTTCATTAATTTCACAAATCGCACAAAATTGTTCTCGAAAATACGGTTGAAAAGTAACAAATTTCTTCCTGCTATGATATTTTTTCGTACGGTTAAAAAATAACTATATTTCAACTTCTCCTCGAGAAGTCATTTTGTGGGTTCTCAAAGAGAAGTCATAAAATAACATAACGCGGAAAAAGGTCAAATATGGTAATTTTTGAACCAATAATGGTTATATTAGAACGAGCGTGCGTCTTACCACGCTAACCACTCGGCCACCGACGCGTTTTTTTGGTTTAGCCTTTTAACTCAATAATAATATTTTGGGAGTTTCATGCTATTTTCAGTGATTTACAGCATTTTTATTTCGACTTCTGATAGTTAAGCCCTTTCATCGAATATCCGTATTGTGCGGATTTCATGCGATTTTTAGTCATTTACAGCATATGAAGTTGAGCGGAAGTCGCCATATTTGATTTCGAGATGGCGTCAGAAAGAAAAACCGATTTCTTCTAGTTTAGTTCTTTCACTCAATACCCATATATGTAGTTTCGGTTTAATACGATTTTTTTATTTACAGTATTTACAATATGGCGTACAGTATTTTTTCAGTATGGGCGATGGGCTCGCTCGCAATCCCGATATACGATTTCTCGTGTGTTAAATAGAGAGAGCAATATCCTTCACTCTAATTTCTTAAATCTGTGTAAGAGTGAAGAGCAGGCTTTATTCTTTTTAGCAGGCCCAAGCCCAATGGCATCCGATAACGAATATCGCTATCTACTCGTTTAGCCCTTTCACGCAATACCAATATTGTTGGGGTTTCATGCGATTTCAAGGCATTTACAACATTTTAAAGTTCAGCGGAAGCCGCCATCTTGGATTTCAAGATCGCATCAGATATCGAAATTCGACTTCAACTCGTGATTTTTTCACGGGTCATTTACAACCAATCTATTACCATTTTAAAGGTTTGTCCTCATTCACTGTACTAATGATTAACAACTCAGAAATGAGGAACTCACCTTAAGCGTGCAATTGGTTTGCTTGCGAGAGAAACGTACATTTTTAACTTTTTATATCGCTCTCATTAAACCATTATAAAACTTATAAGCCCTTTATCTAACCATAATAAAGCAATTAAGCATTGAATTGACTAACGCCATGTTGATTTTTGCTTTATCAGAGCTCTGGTACGCTTTAGCTTTTTATGCAGATTAATGATATAGTTCTAACCAAGTTTTGCTGACCACAATAAAGCTTAAATTGTTACTTGGGTTATGAGAGTGGAAAGAAATCAATATGGGGGTGTTAACCAATTACCAGTTAGTCCCAGATGATTTTTTTATGTCAACAATATACGAACATAAATAAATACATAAATAAATACTATTTACGAAAACGTGTATCATTACGAACTGCTGGAGATTGAATGGAATAACGTTTAGCTGAAGATTCACGCTCCGTTGAAAGTTCTATTGATTTTAACGTCTTGTCTTTCTACCATGTTGTTTACGGCATATTGCTAGAACACTGTAGAACATTCATAGAGAAACCGACCCGAACCAAATATCCGGAATGGTTCAACGCCGAAACAATTCGTCTTCATAAAGATAAGAAAAAGAAATATAATAAGTATCGTAGAAGTAAAACTCAGTCGGATAAAACAGCTTACCGGTTTGCGGCCACTGCTTTCAACACTTTACATAGAGCCCAACGTATCACGTATTTAAACGAACTTCAAAGAGATATTCAAACAGAACTGAAACGTTTTTGGAAGTAGTAAGTCAACTCCAAACGTAAGACGAGTTTAATCCCGAAAAATATTTCTTTCAACAATAAAAAGGCAAATACTTTGGATGAGACTTCAGAATTATTCGCCGAATATTTTCGCTGTATTTACAGCGTTAACGATTTAAATACAGAACTACGATTCCAAGCCGCAACCGAAATTATTTCTGAATTGAGAGTATCGATCACAGACATTCAACGAAAAATTTTACTGCTCGATGAGTCCAAAGAAAGTGGATCTGATGGAATTCCAAATTCATTTATCCAAAAGTGCGTAACCGGCATCGAAGTGCCTTTGCAATTGCTATTCTCAGCTTCAATTCGTGAAGTTCGGTTTCCATAACAATGGAAGATCTCACACATTTTGCCGATTCATAAGAATGGTTCAAAACTGCCTGCTGCAAACTACCGTGGGGTAGCAATTCTATCTGCGATTGCAAAACTGTTCGGAAGCATAATCTACGATCAAATTCCGTTCCCATGGTTAGAAAGAATGATGTCAAATCTTCAGCACGGCTTTTTGAAAAAGCGTTCAACAGTGACCAACTTGGCGGAATTCGTTTCTCGAACTACTCAATGGATGATGCAGGGATCACTAGTTGATACCAATATATCGACATGTCAATGGCTTTTGACGTGATTGACATTAATGCTCTTCCGTCAGTTCTATGTAAAAATGAAATTACCGGTACTTGCCTGCAGTGGATTGGTTCATACTTAACAGAAAGAGTACAATTCGTGAAGCTTGGAAATGCGAGATCCAGCGTATTCTCGGTTAACAGTGGTGTACCACAAGGGAGTCACTTGGGACCCCTTCTTTTCATCACTGTTATGAACTAGTTTCCCGCAGCGTGACGTGTATGTTTTGATATATGCAGATGATCTGAAAATGTTCCTACAGGTTCGAAACCCCAAGGATTGCTTGACTCTACAAAACGGTATATAGTTTTTCTGAGTGCTGCAGCGCGTTTGGATCGAAAATTAATGCCTCAAAATGTAGCACGATAACCTTTTCTCGGAAGGTGAATAACATTTTGCATGAAAACAGCAGTATCATTGCTAGAAAATCGTCGGTGAAGAACCTAGGCGTTGAGTTGGATGCGGAACTCAGTTTTTCAAAACATATTGAACAAGTCGTTACCAAAACAAACTCCATGTACGGTATGGTAAGTAGGATCTGTCACGAGCTGGACAACCCTTACACCATTGTTTCGATTTATGTTGGTCTTATCCGAACTGCTATGGAATACGTCAGTATAGTGTGGCAGCCATACTACAATGTACATAAAAACAGAATAGAACGAGTCCAACAAAGATTTCTGAGATACGCCCTAAGGAACCTTGGTTGGCATGACGTAATGCCGGAACATCGAGCCTTATGTATGCTGGTAGGATGGGATGCCCTGGAAATCAATCGTTGTTTTTTAAAGATCTAACCAGTGGAAAATATTTTTACCGTATTAGTTGTCACAAATCTCACCTAACGAATGACGTAGCAGTTTGTGCAGCATAAGACCGTTTCAGTTAACAAACCGTATCCAGAACTACGCTCGGAATGAACCTACCCAGCTAACATGAAATCGTAATAGAAATGATAATCCGAATCGAATATTAAGACATTTTCAATAACTATCGTAAACCAGTTGGTATTGAGTGATTTTCTATCATTCATTAACGACAAGCTTTGCTCGAAAAAAGTTGAATCGGATAGCAGTTTAGTGAACTCGTAAATATGTCTCCAAAAAGTTGAGAATATGCTAATTCGACATATACGATTTGAGTGAACTGATTTACGATAAATGGGCGGTCCTTCGATTGACACTCTCTCCGGTTTCTTCCTTTGACCGGTTCGTAAACAGAAAATCTCACCTATAGAGCTATTGCGTGAGCAATGTCAACTGATGAGTTGGCATCGTGGTAAGATACCGGACTGTGAACTCGGAGGACTGAAGTTCAAATCTCGGTCGAGGAATTTTTTTTTTCATTTATTTTGCTTTTTGTTGGAAAATCAAATCGTTGGAATCTTGTCATTGTAGATATATCGCCTCCACTTTTGTAGCTATATGCTATTTTGGTAAGTTTAATACAATCTTTTTATCTGGCATATTTGTTTGAATAATTCTGTTGTTCCTGCGTTATACCTTCATAAATGTTTGCTGGGTATTTATAGAATGATGGCGCTCTACAACGCTCATGCTAATGTGATAAAGCTAGAAATGTCCAGAGAACAAATCAAAAATTTTCAATTTTGTTAATACTATTAAAGATTAAAAGAAAAATAAATCATCATTCATTTCATCTAACGTTCTATCCATCTGTGAAAAAATATCATAACCTTAAGATGTCCCTACTAAAAAGGACATCACTTTTCACCGATAAGGCCGATAAATTAAAGTAACAAACATAAGTTACGACGAATTATCGCTCCATGAAATATTGGATTAATTTCTGATAGCGCATGGCAACAAAATTCACATTTTCCAATTTAAAAATAAGGTTAAAATAAAAGGTTAACTTTTTAGATGACTATGAGTAATTTTGACATCTTAAAAAAAAGAAACATATGTTTTTTTTATTCTTTTCAGTTCAACGAAAATTCAGGAATTTGACGAAATTTCGAAGAATTTATATAGCAAAAAGAACCTTAAATAGTCTGCAACAGAAAGTTCTGCAGTATTCAATAAAGCTTCGAGACATATTTTTGAAAGCCAGATTCTCGAAAAAAAACTGAAACAATCTAAAAATGTAGTTCTTGTTCACGAAAACCCACAGCAGCGCCATTTTCATCGGACGGTGCTACAAAATACCAAGAATTATACTTAAATAGCAAAACCAAAAAAGCTCCTTGGTGCCGCGTTCCGATAGCATCAGAGCGATAATTCGCCAATCCTGTGTGAAAACAATGCAATGGCAAAAGTGGTAATTCCAGTGAGAAAAACACACGAAGCTAACTGTCGGGTTTCTGCATTCGATTGAAGAAATGCCGAATCAATGAATCGGATTTCAACCATTTGCGCTTTACCGATTACCGAATCGGAAATTTTATGAGCGTGAATTAGGGAGCACCGAATCGTTCTGAATATTTGATGAAAACAAATAAGATCGGCTCAAGTGTCGATTGTGGATCTTGAATGATACATACAGTAATGCAAATATTCGAATAATTTATTTTTGCGTTTTTTTTTAAATTAAATTTAAAGTCACTCAACAAATCAATATTCTGGGCATTATTGAAAATATTGTTTCAATGTCTTAGAAGAGAAGTTCTCACAATTTGTTCTAACCAAGGTAGTACAAATTTACGACCTCTCATTTCAAAATGACGACCTCTTAAATGTCCCTCGTAACTTCTGTTTGACGACGATACGTTACGCATGGAACCCTACCGTTAACGGGGGGCTCATTATAGCTCATTTAATTTTTAACAACCCCAACGCACCGCGCTGGTTAAAACTTCAAACGGCTGATTTATTTTTGCAAAAGAACACAAGGCGACGGAGACGCAAAAAATAAAGACAACAAGTAAGTTCGCGTGCCGTCAAGCACTTCATTATCTAGTGGCACGCAGCAGCAGTTTCTCTCGCAGAGCTTGAATGGGGTGTAAAAATCGACGCCTCAACCCAAAGTGCGTAGGTGTCGAGAGTCATTTGCAATCTGTCGGAAGATTTGTTTTGTGCACGCTTTTTGGTGAATTTTTTTCTGTGGAATTTCAACAAGGTCGTGGGTTTGTTGTGAGATTTTTTTGCAATGAATTGGATCGAAATTTTTTTTTGGAATGTTAAAAATAAAATACCAAGCTTCAGTGAAAGGGTCGAAAATTAGCTGAGTACCCCTCATGGTGCTTTCAAGTTATTTGCAAAAAAATGTCTAGATCTTTCTTATGGCTCAACCGATAGTGACATGATTGTAGTTTGACAAAAAAACACAATATAGTTACATATTTTCATGAATCATAATATTTTAACGAACAGTTACATGATCTTTTCTGTCAAATTTTAACACAAACAGTATTTGACAGAAAATGATAATGTATTGGGCCTTGGGCTGAGTGACACCATCTTTTCAAAAAACAAGATTGTTTGTCAACAATCAATGCAAAATACGACAAACCTTAAATGGAATTTAAGGTGATAAGTGTTAAAAACCCAAAGTAAAAAAATCGGTCCTAAAAATTAAAACAAATGTAACTTTCTATTCGCTGGGCTGATTTGCACTAAATAATATTTGTTGGGTTTCTTAAAGTGTTGAGATAGAATTTGTTGACCATGCATGTATCTACTATGCTTTACTGGTTTTTGTTTCAGTTGAGTAGATTTTTGACCATCTACCTTGCTGAAATATTCTACGGGAATGGGCCTGATACAAAAACAAAACAAAAAAGTGTTTTGACAGTAAATTTCCTTGAATATGAATTTCCATCGATTTTTAGGGAGTTTCGCACACAGTTTCATTTAAATATCTTTAAAATTGCAAAAATGCTATACTCTTTTTCAGATTTTTTTCAGAAATAATATGAAAACAAAAATTCACATGTAAAGTAGAATTACTTTTTATTCTTGCAGGTTTATTTGTAGAATATGTTTTGAACAAATCTCATCAAAACGGGGATTATTAGGTTAAAAATGTCGATTGTAGGATAAAAATTGCATTTAAATGTCATTTTTCACCTGGCCTGCAACTGAAGCTTATCAGTATTACTTAAAAATTCATGTTGAAATTACTTTTATCGTAGTTAATGATTTGTTTTTGTATAAAGTCACGCATTTTTAAAATGAAAACATTTAAAAATAACAATTCTAGTTAAAACTTTTCCGACACTTTTCAGCCGAATTTTCAAAAGGTCGTATTGCGACGAGAGGCCTATTTTAATTAAATAATAAATTTCAAACAATATAAAGTTGGCTTCTAAGCTGTCGTTTTCCACGAAATCGTTGAAAAATTGTTTTAATTAAATAAATTGAACATAAATTTTAATGTGAAACACGATACCGGATGATCACATTGCTTCCTAAAAATCCCAGTTGAACATTACTTGCAAGCTTTCAAGCAGAGCTTGACATAGTTGGACAGCACAGCTCAGTAAGCTCCCAAAAAATAAAAATCGAGTCCTTTTTTTGCTTTTTTTTTGTTTAAATTAGCTCTTCTGATTTTTTCCTGAAGATCGAACATGTCATTGTTCTCCTCCCTGAGCGAATAATAAAAATTGAATTCTCGTACGTATATAAAATATCTATGAGCTGTGTTAAGAATTCAAAATGAAAACAGTTAAGAGAGTTGATAAATGCTAATAAGGCCAATAGAAGGTTGCGACCAATTAGGTACACTTTTACTAAGGTGGCGCAGAAAAAGGCACACTATTGCACGTCGGAGAGAGAAAAAATAAAAAATAAACATAAACTAAACTTGCGTCGCTGTCAGGGAGCTTCATTTATTCTAGGCAAAATGCGACGCGAAAATTATCGATAGTGACGTGACGTGACTTTGTCATGGTAACTATGTTTTCGAAGAAAAAACTTAGCTACCGTCGTGCGGGGTGACAATGGGCCAAAACTGGTGGTGTTTGAGCTGTTTTCTGAATTACTATTGTAATATAGCTTATTCAGAAAATAAAAGAAAGCAGATTTGTTCTTAAATAGTAAAAAACAACTGCACAAAATTTGGTTGAAAAATATTATATTTTGATAAAGTTATAAGACAAAGAAAATAAGCCCATTCTCACCCCTTAGAGGGGTTGACTATCCCAAGTAACAATTTAAGTTTTATTCCAACCTTAACAGTTCGCTTAAGACTATTTCCTAAAGCTACTTTATAAGCCAAAGCGCATTCTACGCTATTAGCACAACTACTTTAAAGTTAACATATGGCCAAAAGGGACCATTTTGTTAACGTTTTTAAAGCTAATTCTATACGCTATAATAAAACATCCAACAGAATAGTTTTATTCGACCTTATAGACATAGCTTTAAGAAACCTTTCAGAGCCCTCTTCAGACTATCAACAGCTCTTTTAAAACTACGTCGTGGAATCTGATAGGAATTTTACTGTGGCAGCTGTGGAATCTAATAGAAATTTTACTGTGGGAGTATTCTGTTCCATTTTTTCTCGTTTTATCACTTACCCTCCCAAGCATTTGATGATAGGTAAAGATTCCATTTAAAATATTTTAAAAATATTCTCATTCTCATTTTCAATATATCTAAGCAAGAAACTTCCTGCAACCTCAGATTTCTGGTGAAGTATATACGAAATAGCATCAAAACTTAAGCGCGCCTCAAAGAAAATCAAGGTTGACCATATTTTAAGCATTTTTTGAATAAAAAAATTATAATTAATGGAAAATATAAATTGGCTGAAATGATGCAATTTTTGTTTTACATTGAAATTCATCACCTATACAACAAATAGTACCGTCAACATTGTCAAATTGATGAAAATGTCTAGTTTTTAGTATTAAAGTATTATTTACAGCAACATGGCGTCAGTAATTTCGATTCAATTTCACAATCAACATGGCGTTCAGTAAATTAATATTGAAAATCTTAAGGCAGTTGTAAAACAGTGTTAAGATGGTTTTATGACGGTTAGAAAAATGTGGTAATAAAACAATTTCAATAAACAGTTTTTAAATGGTTTTAAGAGACCTTGAATCACAGCTTCGTTTGACGTTTCTCTAAATGGAATACACGCTCATGATGGATTTATCCATTTTTGAGAAAGAGAAGTTTTTCGCAATAAATGAAAACATTTCGATTTGTTGCTTGGCAAAAGGCATTCATGCAACTTTTTGTTTTGTTTCCTTTTGACTATGAGGATGGTCAATCATCTTTAAATAACAAATAGGTATTGCTATCAAATAATCTCATACTATTTTGGAATAGAACATTTTCTATCATCAAAACCCTGGCCTCAAAGCTAAATAAAAACCCGCATAAATGAGGATTATAACCAAATGATTTTTGAAGCGTAATAAAACGTTTAGCTAACGATTATTGAAATTGTAAAAACATTGCCTGAATCGTGAATTCCGAAATGATTGAATTTTGAATTTGTAGTTAGATTATGTAAAACAGTTAAAAACTGTTAAAACAGTTGTATGGGAAAACAATTGGAAGCGATAAAACGATTCTTTAAAACGTCCTTCGGATGTTTTGCTTACTATTACCAGAACTGCCTTACACTTTAAATAACTCGTTATTTTCAATGATCGGCCAATGCTAGTGGTCTTCATTCTGAATACATCATCTGAAACTTGTTGAGGCTGATTTAGAATGAGCATTTTCGATTGTGATGAAACTCAATTTCTCCGTCTTTGCTGAGTTGAAGCCGGTTTCTGCAGTCTTCCAGAAATTTTCAAGGACGGTTTATCTGAAAATAATTTTGTTAGTTCTGGATTGGATGACGAAAATAAAGATCAACTTCGCATTGAGAGACAGAGATGGATAAATAAAACAAGTAGTTTAATAGGCGTATTTGTAAATGAATTTTCTAATACATTTATTCTTATCGAATCACAAAAACCGTTTATTCACAGTGGGCTTTTATTCGAACCCTGAGAATTGAGCGAATAATGATGTGGACTGATTTGCGGTTGTTTTGAAATTTGAATGCGGATACAACAAAGTTGTTTTTATTTTTAAGATGAATTTAGCTGTGTTAATTTATATCATTTTGATAGCACGTTTTTCTCAATTTTGAGTGATAATCCTTTCAAAACAGGTTATGCTATCTCAAAAAATGGTAAAAAAGTTTAAGAGTGTATACGTTCTTCTCGATTGTCAAATCATCTGTCACTTAGTTTTATCATGCCTACATCCAATGTTCCAATAAAACAGTTTTTCAACTTGGCTTGAACGCTAGTTTTAAAAGCGCATTGAGAGCATTATTAAAACCCTTACCAAAGCTCTAATAAAAACAGGAAAGTATGTGTTTTATTGAATCTTTAGCAATACTTTTGCAACTTTTTTACAACACTCTTAAGATAGTGTTTTATTCAAGTTTTAGCAAAACTTTCAGGGCTCTTTTAAAACACACGATAAATGAAGCATTTCCTATGTTACAATAAAACCGTTTTAAAAATGGGATGCCATCGAAAAGTCTTCATAAAACAATATTAAAACTCAAAAAAGCCAATTGGCTTGATCTGTGTTACTTGGGTATGGGCCACGTTTAGTTGGCTGATTTAAGAAAATATGCTACCAAAAATTTAAGGAAGAAATGATTCCATATGTTTAAGTGAAGAATCATCCCGTAGAGTGTAAAAATTTCATCTATCATTAATTTTGGCTTACAGTTTCATACAATGATGATCAAATATTATTAATCAGTCAGTATCTTAACTTCGACCGAGGTTTTTCATTCAACAGGAGCAGATAAAATCATACTTCGTTCTCTATCTCATATTTACATCCGTTGTATTTTAATTTGAATTACTGGTAAACATGTGCTTCCTGTAATAATTTGTTAACGTGATATATGGATGGACCTTTTTAATGTTCTCTCACGCCGGTCCTTGCTGATATTCATTTGTCTAAAAAACAATTTTTTGAAACATAAGTTTTTTTTAAACTTATCCTTATTCTATGAAAAAAAAAGCTGATAGTTAAAAAACGTTTATCATTATTTGGATTTTCCTTTATTACTCTTGATATGCTTCATAGAACCTTCGACAAAAATGGCTTCTTTAGTGTTGATAAATCCTGGAAGGTACCTTCTTTTTTTCAGTCCAATTCGGCGCATACAAAATTCATCCTAGCAGTGGTTCTACACTTGTTGGAAAGATACCACTTTTTAAAACCAAAAATCAAATTTTCTTTAAATTCTCTTCAGACTTTCCATCGAGATCTTAAACAATGCTGGAAAATATGGATTCTGTAGAGTTTTCGCTGAAAACATGCTATTTTTTAAAAGTCCGAAGCACTTATCGCGCTTCATATTCGCTTCATGGGACGAAAAAAAGCAACATCTAAAGTCTGTGTAATATATGTTGAGTTCGAAGGGAGACATTCAAAAGAAATGTTCTGTACTTCACACAGTTCTAGAACTCGTGTAGAAAAATACTAACTAACGTTATCTTCAATTGCTGCACAACATGAAATTGAATATTTATTGTTTTTGGAGCTCAAAAAGTAGCTTCAAGGCTATGGAAACCACGATCTTAGCTTGGCCCATTTGACCCACCATTTGTTCATTTTGGACAATGCTTTTAAAACTTGTAATAACTCTTAACAGATTCAACCAATTTGTAAAAAAACACTGATTCTGGTTAAGCAAACCCTAATAAACGTATTTATCAGGAAAAGAGTCTTATAAATTGGCGGTGTTAGTTTACACATGCCAAATTTGTGGAATGTATTTTGTTTGTCAATATGACACTGATTAAAGACGACATTTAGAATTAAATCAGAATATTTATGAGACAAAATTTTCAACGCAAAAGAAAAAATGATATGTTGGCTGATACTTTTGAAGATGTTTCAAAAACAAACCTTTTTCATTTTGGCCCATAGTCACCCCGCACGACGGTACTACCTTTGCAACGTTTTTTTTTCATCATCTCTCTTTCCACCACATTGGGTTGCGACTAGTTTTGTTGAAGAACTTTCTAATTAGTGATTCTCGTACGTCACCCAAATGGATTTTATCTGACAGAAAAACCACAAAAAGTGTATTCCTCAAAATCAAATTTATTTTTTACTTTATTTGGTTGTTTTACTGATAGTTAAAAAAATATAACATACACACTTAATCTTTTCTCCTGTGGTCGGGACGATTTCGTCCTGTATTTTCAACAGCTGAAATTACAGGACGATTTCAGGACAGAAAAACAGCTCAGGAAAACAACTGTCAAATTTAACTGTAGGTTCAAAACGGATTTGTCCTGTGACTTGCAGGAAGTTTCAAAATTCTCCTGTAGGCTCGAAAATGTTTCCCTCCCCAGATTTACATAAAAATGAAAGGGTTTATTATACATAATGTGAAAAGCACATTGTTCTTCGAATCAAAGTTTTATTACCCTTTGAAAAACAAACAGATTAATGCTTTACAATCATATTGCTGTTATTACTGCGTTCCTGCATTTTGTGGTGTTAGATCCAGCCTGAAAACAAAAAAAAAAAAAACAACGAAAAGTTAATTTTTCATTTTCTTATAAATTATAGAAGATTTACCTTTTCTAGCAAAAAATGTATGCCACTAAAACCAGCAGTTCAATCTCCAGCTTCTTCATCAGGCGCCTATTTGGTTTTCGAGTTCAGCGGCCAGAAACGGATCTGTTCCTTAAAATTGGAGCCACCCTCTGAACAATGGACGCCACACTTCGCCGATGAATGCTCCGGAAGAAAACTGTTCCTCTCGGAGAAATCGTTTCCCATTAGCCCCGCGGATTTCGGCCGTATCTAGGGAAGCGAAAAAAGGCAAATAAACATTAATAAAAGTGTATTAAACAACTTACTCATTACATACCTCTCTCCCGTGCAGAAATGGGCAGTTCTCAAGATGGCTTTTATTGAATTTGTCCTCGCGGTTCCAATAAGCAAATACGAAAACACCTGTCACTTAAAACAGTGATACAGGAGATTGTTGTCCTGAAATTTTTCGAGCTCCTGAGCACCCGAAGGAGAGTTCCTTCAAATTTCAGGAGAAATTGAGTGATACGAGAATCGGTTAGCAATCTCTCAGTGCCACAGGAAAATCTCTTGTTTTTGACAGTTCAAATGTCATTTTCAGCTGTTTTCCTGTGATTCAGAGAATCACGGTTCCGAGCAGAATAACTGCAGTCTTAGTGTGTAGGACTTTAAATATTCCTTGATTCTTGTCGTACATTTCATATAAACAAACCACAAATCTAACTTGAATCCCAATAGAGATATTCGATGTTATAGTGTGTTTTTTTTTTTTGTTTAACGTTTTCGATTACTTATTGAAAAGCTGTTTACCGTAGGATGAAAATAAATAAATCGAAAAAAACTTCATGAAATTATTTAAAGCTCCAGCAAGCAAAGCCAGCATTTTTAAATAAGGGAGTGTGAGGTTTCATGACCAACTTTTTTCTTTACTCCATAACTTTTTTTATTATAAAAGATAAAAATAATAAACAAATGGTAAGGTTTTCTACATTTTAAAAAAATCATTAGAAGATTTTTTTATTTTTTAAATAAATTTTTTTCCCAGCATTCTGTCTGTTTAATGAAAAGTATTTTTTAAGGATTTTGAAAAACTGTGGGGATTCGTGAGCCACCAAATCAAAATTGACTAGATAACTGTGTGGTAGTCTATTGAACGATTCTGGTTCATAAAGCTGTATAGTGTGAGAGTGTTAGTTATGTCCCATCGCTCTCCCGATCACTGCTTGAATGTGTAAGCGTTCACCTCTCGCAGGGCTTCATTCAGTAGTTAACACTGCGGGAGTTAAGAGGTGTGTTGCTTGTTAGGTGATTCCTCGTGAAGGATCAGCTTGCATATTGGCGACCGTGGCAGGTTTTGCTTTCGTTTACTGACAAGGCAAAAATTTAAAGAACAAGATTTTCACCTTCTAGGAATCACTCAACTTGCAACAGCGATATTTGATAGTGTTTTTTTTTTTCTGTTGATTGTGTAGTGGTGCGCTATCGAAACGACAGCGATGACGGAAGATAAAGCGTAGAGCCAAAAATTGTCTGTTCGTGAGCCTTGGGTTTTGGTTTCTTGATGTCAATCTGTAAGTATTGTATTGAGCTCGGGACGAGCAATTGGAATGCTAGCTCGGGACGAGCACTGAGAAAAAAGATTATTAGCTCGGGACGAGCACAAAAAAAAAGATTTTTAGCTTGGGACGAGCACTGAGAAAAGAAATAGATTTTTAGCTCGGGACGAGCACCGATAAAAAAAATGAATTTAGCTCGGGACGAGCACTGAAAAAGATAGATTTTTAGCTCGGGACGAGCACTTAAAAAAAAATATTTGTAGCTCGGGACGAGCACTGAAAAGAAATAGATTTTTAGCTCGGGACGAGCACCGATAAAAAAATTGAATTTTAGCTCGGGACGAGCACTGAAAAAAATTGAATTTTAGCTCAGGACGAGCACTGAAAAAAAAAGGATTTTTAGCTCGGGACGAGCATCTTGAAATTTTTCTTGTGTGTCGATCATGGACAAATGTAAAAGAGTCATTCCTAACTCGGGACGAGCATTTGAATTGTTACATGTTTGATAGCTCGGGACGAGTAGAAATTAAGTGAACTTTAGTTTGGGATGAGCAAACCAAAATAAACATTGGCTCGGGACAAACATTTGCCAATTTTATGATAGCTCGGAGGCGGATTAAAGAAAAAACATTTTGAGTTCGGACACGTACAAAAAAGGAAAAAAAAGAAGAAGGGCGAACATAATAAAAATTAACTTGAGCTCGGGACGAGCTGTATGATTTTTATATGTTGTCTGTTGTCGATAGCTTGGGACGAGCAGGAAGGAAGTGATTGAAAATATTTTTCATGTTTATGTATGATAGCTTGGAACGAGCATTTATGAAATAATTATTTGCTCAGAATGCGCAACTCAAACATTCGTTTTATTGATCGCTTGCGGCATGAATTAAAGGACTTTTTTTTTAACGCTCGAGACGAGCAGCGAAAACATGGCGGAAGTTTCAAAGTTATTGAGAACGGGGCAGCATATATGAGTGTTGGTCGCTCTGGTAATTCGAATGTCTACGTAATAGCTCGCCTGTAGAGGCCGTAGGTGGTCTGATGGATGCATTCACACACAAACACACTCAAAACTTTGTGTGAAATGCAAACTTTCTCTTTCCTTTTGGGCAACAGCTAATAAATTGTTGTTGTTTGTAGCGTTGTACACGAAGGAACCGATAAAAAGTCGATGATGCTACCTTGCCAAATCTTCGAATTGGGTTGAGAGATTATAAGGTTTAAAGGACATATTGCAATTCATCCGATGATGGTAATGATAATTAATGATTTGTACCAGATTAAGGAAACACTAACACAACGAAGCTACTGGCCTTGACACACAGTTAATCGAAATTTTTCGTTGATGAGAAATTTAGCGAACATTGTCATCCCCCACCCTTATTGTCGCTCTCGTTTTTCCTTGCCCATCTCAAGTCTCGGTGCTTTTCGAGAGATGCGTTGATTATCGAATGAGCGAGGCCTTCTCAAAATTTATAAACAAATGTTGTCTCTCTCAGTAGCAGTGAACAACAGCCAATAGCAACGCCGATGTAGGGTCAAAAGAGAGCGACGACGCCAGGCAGGAGAACTCTCGACGCTGTGAGCGTCGCACTATCGCGAACGAGCGACACCAAGACCAACAACAAAGGAAACGAAAACGCGCCAAGCGTATTTTGGGCGGTTTGATGACGGGCCTACATTTAGGCGTTTATTGTGCGTGTCTATTTTAAGGCGCGCCCTATATGCGCATTTGAACTTGAATGGCATCGTGATGTTGAAAGGTTATCCCCAAGCGTCGTGTTCATAGGCTCGGACGATGCACCAGTTAAAAAAATATAGTGTGCATAAAAACAGATAGAAAGTGTTGTTCTTTCTTGTGCCTTTTTATTGGCCTTTGGTCTCCCTGTTTATGCCTTAAGTTCGGTAGTATGTTGGTGCAAATCTATTCTTTTCAGAATCGTCAACGAAAGAGTTATTGAATGTTTTCCAGCGCTCACCAACTTTCACATTCAACCGATCCGCGTGCCGTCCAGCAGAAAAGTATGCATTCTTCTACTCTCTTGGTGTCTACTAGCGCCCGTCAGATGATGTTCAATTACTCCGCCTACGTGCGAGTTCAAGGTCGATCCATTCGTTAAAAAAAAAACAGATGCTAACAGAAATATCCAGCAATATTTAGGAAGAGATCTCAATTCTAGGTTCAGACCCAACAAACCTGTGGGAAAAGGTAATTTATAGACTTGATTACAAACCTTAGCCTTTATGAACCTGGAAAAATAGTTAACAAAACAGCAAATATGATAACATCGACTTATTATAAATAAGTACCTTTTATTTACTCCTCATCAAATTTATGAGTAAGTTCTAGAAGTGAGGGTATTCAGTTTATCATAATAACTGAACTACAGCTATTTTATGAGATTACTGCTTAAGTTTAATCAACTAAAATAGAATACATTTCGTAAGATTAAAAAAAAAATTGCGCTCTCAGAAGATCACGTGGTGTACCCTTATTTTAGACTCGGGGTGAGTTTTCGTTTATTGATTATTGCATGAACTACAAAAGCTTCAATTTAAGTTGACACTTCAGTCTGAATGTGTATCAACTTTTCCGTGAATGTCATTGGGATTGAACATTAGATGTAGAATAAAATTTTGGGACTTAATTTTCTCAACACTGACCATGTTTTTCGGTGCACAGCTTGCAATGGTTGGTGTTGTACAGAACAAAGGCAAAATGAATTTTATAAAAATAACTGCGTTCGAAAAAAGTGCTGAGTTAGTTCAGCGAAAGATAGTGTCTATGTAAAGATCTGTCTCTAAAATTTGATTTGCTTATAATCAGTACTATAAACTGTGTTTGGAGAAAAGTCTTATTAAACTTATTAAACCACGGCTGGGAGTACTTTCCGCAATTGACAGGTTAAATAACAGGATGTCTATTTTAAATCTCCGGAAGAAGAAAACGTAGGTACGGTGTGTCAAAGCTTCTCAATGGTGATGAAATGGAGATGGGAAACTGCTGATCAATTGCCTACGTGAAAGTAGCCTGGATGCGTTATACTCTTATAATGGCATGAGTTGTAACGTTACTGTAGCTGAGTCGAACGTTTTCTTCACAGTTCCCTTTCATAATGTTACATTGTGCATTACCGTCCTTAAAATATTATGCTCTCTATCGTACCTCCAAAAACAGACACTTGTTTTTTTGTCATATTTTGAAACAGTAGAAAATAAAATTTAATTTAAGATTAAGCGGAAAGTTATTTAAAGTTTAAGTATATAACAAACGTATGATGCGACAAACAGTTTGCTACCCAACCTTGTTTTCAAAACAAAAGCTTCGTAATAGATTAGTGCTCACGTTAGAATAAATATCTTGTAATCATTTTTTTTTGGTTAAAAAATAATCTTTTTAAAATATCATGGCTTCTTGTGAATTGTTGTAAAGGAGTACACTGCACATGTACATCAAATTATGCACGGTTTTTTTTTTCCAAATAAGCCAGCGTAACAAGTACCATACGTTACAAAAAAAATTGATTACTTTCACAAAATTTTGCAGCCATAACAAGGTAAACACAAGCATTTTCTGAGTGAAGGGAAGTTTTATTTTAATTATATTATAGTCAGGTGATAAGATTTCATCCGATGCTTGAGTGCAAACTGCAATACTTGAATGAAAAGCGACAAAGTTTGAACGATCCCATCCATTTGTTCGAAAAAAATAGCCCGCGTATCTCGATACTTTGGTTGTACCTATCAACATCTAGTTTATTATTTCGTTCAAGAGAGTATGAGCTTCTGATGCTGAAGGTCAAGATCGATTGGTTCAAGAAAGGTGTTGCCAAATATAGTCAAACCCATTATGTAAGCCTGGGATATCCCGCTACCAACGTTTATTGTCATAAGAAGTATTGTCCAACTGTAGCTGATATTTCAAGAAAGTTTGTCACTTTTTACAGAGATTTGGACTCGACTTGATTATAGCGATGCCCGTGTCTGAGTACAATGTGCTTTTACTTCTCGAAGCGATATAGACTATGGAAGTAATTGGGAGTTATGAGCGTGGCTGCCAGTTTGCCTAAATTGTAAGTAGGTTAAAATGTGATGCATAGTTTGAAATTACGCAAAACCGGATACGCAGAAAACAATTTTGATAGCATGACATTAGTAAATGTTATTCCCTCGATTAAGAATTTCCTACCTACCTACCTAAGGATTTCAGCGAAATAATTTTCATTTTCCTTTTTCCTGGGAGAAGAGGGGAGATGTGTGGTAGTCTATTGAACGATTCTGGTTCATAAAGCTGTATAGTGTGAGAGTGTTAGTTATGTCCCATCGCTCTCCCGATCACTGCTTGAATGTGTAAGCGTTCACCTCTCGCAGGGCTTCATTCAGTAGTTAACACTGCGGGAGTTAAGAGGTGTGTTGCTTGTTAGGTGATTCCTCGTGAAGGACCAGCTTGCATAATAACGTGCAAAGTTTATGAGTTGAGCCAAAACTGAAATTTTATAATTCATTTAGTTAATTTAAAGCAATTTCAGATGAGAAAATATAAAAGAGAGTTGTGTATGATCGAATAATTCCTAAAACTTAGCTCGCGGACTTTTCAGCAAAATTCCATTTATGAGATGGACAAAATATTTTTCATAACACTTCATTCTGCATTAGAAAATTCTACAAATAGGAAAAAACGTATTTTTAGTTTTGAATGTGTATAAAAACATGAAAATATAGGTGACTCAAGTTACCCCACAAAATGTGGTCCACGATTCCCCACAAGCTATGATTTGCAAATTGGTTGCGTTTATGTGATTTATTGATATTTTATCAAAAAATCCTTTTCCACGAGAAAGAACATGACAAAACTAAGATCAAAAGCGTATGAGCATACTTTTGTTATGAACTTTAGGTTCCCCATCGATGCAATTAGCGTATTTAAGTCAACAGCATATAGAAAAATATGCTTACGCAAAGAGACGAAAATGACAATTGGATTGAGATGTTTATCTCAACACACATCTGAAATATCCAGAGTGGCCTACGTTTCCTCATGGTCCACGTTACCCCACTCTACTTTTTAATAGATAAAGATTTTCCTTTGAAATGGTTATACTTTTTTTTATGAAATATATAAAAAAAAAACAAGCTTTTTCTCATGTTAGCAAAAAATTAAGCTTACAGATAGGCAATACCAATAATTAAAGAGAAAGTTTATTTCTAGCTTATTTGAGTTTCCCGGATGATTTAAAATGCAAAAATTGCTGAAACGCGTTGCGTTAATTCAAGAATCCACCAAATTATTTCAAATTTTACACTGATACTGGGTATAAAAAAAACTAATACGAGTAAAAGCCAATGTTTGCAGCGGTCTAATATACTACCAAAGCCCTGACTTTTTGGATTTTTGGTTGAGCCCCCGATTTCAAGGAAGTCATAAAGAACTACCAAATAGAAAAAGCGAACAAAAAATAAAAATTCATTAATTTAGTCAGTTTTGAAAGGATGTTGAAGTTTTGTAACACACATTGAATTGGTGTTATTGGATAATGAAATTTTTTAGCTTAAACCTTGTTTGCCAATTGGTCCAAACTTGCTTGAAATACTATAATTAGTTCTATAGAAAATGAAATGAAACGTGAAACTGTCTGCAAATTATTAAATTGCCTTTCTATTCCAGTAAAAACTAATTAATTCTGACCAGTTGTATTTAAACTAAAGTGGTTTAAATTTGTATTCGAAATTTTTAACACCGTTTTAGTGGATGATAATGGATCAAAGTTAAGCTTGCCAAATTTTCCAGCTTTAACCAGACTTGCCCGGATATTTGATACAAAATTTGGAACAAGTCCTGTCCGGCCAGACTGCCCGGATGTCGTTTATAAAGCTCGGATTTTCTGCTAAATCATACCAAAAACTGTAATTGTTTATTTTTTAATTTTTGATTTTTGTATGCAACGAACGTTTTTGAGCTAATTTTATAAACATTATCTGTAACGATCTTAGAAAGCTTAAAATCCCATTTAACATCTACTGATGTGTTTCGAAGAAAAAAAAGTGTTTTTCTTCTTGGTGTTTGTTTGAAAATTTTTTTTATCTGAAAGAATTTGGCTTGAAAACTTTGATATCAAATGCCCGGATTTTGCATGGTTTTTAGATAAAATAGCCAGGATTTGTCCTTATCCTTATTTTATGAACTTTACTTCCAGGATTTAAAGGATTATTACGAAGTTTTTTTCTAGCACTAAAGAATTTGTTACTTGAATATTTTATTAATTTGTTATTTAAAACGTTCAAAGACTATGATTTGTTTATAAGTTAAGGTTTATTTTATGAAATTATTTTATCGGCTATATCGGTGAAATTTTAGATTCTTCGAGAAAGAATATTTAAGAATTGAAAGAATATAGACGGATAGAAGATTAAAATAAGGTGAACTCATTTTTAACATCTTTCACCTTATTCTAATCTTCTATCCGTCTATATTTTTTCAATTCTTAAATATTCTTTCTCAAAGAATCTAAAATTTCACCGATATAGCCGATGAAATAATTTCATAAAATAAATTTACGGTGATTAACTCTTCAGGTTTATTTTTAAAGATTATAGTTAAAGATGGTGGCACTATCTTCCTATTAAACGAAATTGAAATTTATTATCGATTCACCAGGTTTAACTAAGCTCATCTTCATCATTTCGACATCATTAACGAGACTACAGTAAACTAAGCGACGAAATGTGACAATTGGAATTTTCGTTTTTCTGTCAAAGTCATTCCTATCGAGCAAAAGACTTGAAAATTATGGAATTGCGAAAGTGAAATTATGTTACCATTTGAATGAAAATTGTTTTACGCCACTTAATTTTTTTTTTTTTTTTTGATTTTGAGGCTAAAGTTAACAAAGTAGATAAGCAAATCATTGTTTAATTATTTTGTTATCGATTAATTTTATCAATCAATCACTCAAAATAAATGAAGAGCAGTAATGCAGTAATAGAGTTTTTATCATGCGGAAACAACAGTCATAAGAAGTTTTATTAATGACAATCCTGAGGTAACACTGCAGCATAATTGCTGATTGTATTGCTTTGTGACGGATCAGATGGCACCTCTTTGTTTACTGTAGTCTCTTTAGACATCATTTTTATTGTAGTTAATGATGAAGAGAAATTTCATGGATTTGGGAAAACTTACCAGCACAAAAATATACCACCGCCGTTGTTTCGCAGAAAATATTATAATATTCCGATATCCGATCCAAAAATATGGATTTTATGGCCAATATGTAATATTCTTGCTACTCATCGATTTGGCAACCTTGCCTGTGCGAGTTCCTTTTTGTTTAGACTGTAAAAAAATGGCTAATTGTGTCTGTGAAAACAAGTGTGAAAGATGAAAAATGTGATCAGTCCTGTCCTGGAAGTGACTTGAAGTGATATCGATTGAAGTTTACTTCGAAAAACATTTTTTAAGTGGCAAAATCAAATCTTTCAAAACTGTTTTTTTTTTTTGTTAATTTCGTTTTCCATTACGTTCCTAAACAAGCGGCCAGTAGTGTTGCCAAGAGCATTATATTAGGATTGAGATGGAAGGGATAGTTTTGCTTGCATAAGTAATAATAATATTAGTTTCCAGGTACCCCTCTTTGAAGCGTTACTACTCCCAGGAAAATGGAACATAACGCCGTCCGCTTCAATGACGGAATCGTAACGCAAATGAAAAAAAAAATCAACAAAAACAAAACAGCGGCGAACTATCAAAGGAAATCACTTGGTATTCCATCGAATTGTCGAATTGATGAATGGGTTTTTGAGAAGATCCGAACAAACCAGAGAGGTATGTGCTATACTGGTTTCGCTTCACCAGGATACAAACAAAATGGGTCGGAATAGTGAGTATCTTTTAACATTTCTTTTATTTAATATATCTCATCAATTTTATTGAACTGTTGAAGCTATTTGGATGCATATTTCCCAAATTGAATTATTAGGTATGAGTGAAGTTTAGAGTTGAGCATATAAATGTCGTAATATTACCGTGAATCATTTGCAAATCAGTTTTGATATATGAAGTTCAATCTTGCGATACTCGAAGTGATAGACGTAAAAACGATTTTGAAACAATGTTGAAATGATTTTGAATTTATTGATAAATTTTTATGGGTCCATATTTCTTCAAAACAATCGTACAATATTAATAACAGCGAATACAAGTCGAGAAGAAGGAAATTAGTTTGGAATTAGTGTTGGAAAATATTTCTTTTTGGTTTTCCCCGTTTCCTTAATGAGTTTTATTAGAAGTGTACTCAGGTTTTAAATTTATTTTCCTACATTCTTTTGTTTTGGTTATTCTCGAATTTTCAGAGGAATTATTGTATTTTTATAGTTTGGAATTGAGTGAAAGAATCGCGTTATTTAGTTAATTTTTTTTCCTAGGTGATATCATATTTTATGTAAGCATACGGAGGGTGGTTTGAAAGCGCTGATTGAAGACTAAAAACTTTGCACAACATTCAATTAAATTAACTAACAATGAGATAAATTAACTTAACAAAAAAAAATTTTTTTTTCTTTCAAAAATCAGGACCATTTATGAATAAATAGTAAAATCCTAATGCCAAATGAACAATTATTTTTGTCTTCACAATTCTTGAATTACTCCAATCATTCAATTCCCTGCGAGATTTTTCACTTTTCTTTGAAGAAAGTTATTCTTATAAAACAAATATGTAATAGGTTACTTTCTCCAATTAATTTGTCATAAAATAACGTCTCAAATTATTCAAATGATTCCAATTAAGTTTATTTTTGTTTTGCTTCCGGGTGAAAGCTTATTCCGGATTACGATAGGATAAAAAATAGGGTTGATATGGCAATTACGCATTGAAAACTGCTCAAATAAGTGTTTCACTACAAAAAATGTTTTTAAGAGTAGCTTGATTTTGAGTCTAACACTAGTTAAAGTGTTAATTGGTATCATTATAGAAAGATTTTAAAGGTGAAGTTTAACGACTGAAGGTAGGTTATTTCGTTTATGCTTTTTTGCAAAAAAAATCATCGCAAGCGTCGAGTCATCAGTTCTAGTTTTGCAATCCTCTGATAGTATTTTCAATTTCAAATATATACATTTTTAACAATTAATATAGTATTAACCACTCTTTCCTGATTATCATTGATTTCAATGCTATATCATATCATCGTGTATTACTTGTATAATTCCTATTTTATTTTAAACATTATTTTTTCATCCTTTTGCTATATTATCATTTGAAATTATTTTTATTACTCATTTTTATCATTCATTTATATAATATTATTTTATCGCTTTATTGTATTTTATTTCATTTACTAGAGGGAATGCATCTGGGGTTAGTCCGAAGAAACTTTTGCAAGCGGAGTGGTAGCCAACCATTGCAGGTTTCTGAAGATTGGATGCCTTCCCTCGACGAACCATCGGCCGTGGAAGCCTTCGGGCCAACCACACAGACATAGGCAGGGCCTTGCTACCGATGGGGGACCCTTACATACATACATACAATATGTAATATTCTTGCTACTTAATGCACAAGGGTCGGCTTTTTTGTAATTCACATAATGACAGTGGTCGCCAAGTAAAATTTTATCGAATCTCTCAAGGTTGCTTTGATGTATTTTGTAGTACAACGAGTAAGAAGCAATCATATTCGATGCCAAGGTCATTAAAATACAAGGTTTTCCTACTTTTACAGTAAGTAGGCGAGGAGAGCGCGGTGAAGGATTAAAAGTAAACAAACGCAACGAAGCAATCAACATGGCTGATTCTGAAATTTGATAGATCGAATCGCCCATCTACCTCCTTAATTCGATGCAAGCCAAAGATTTTTAAAACCTTATCAGTTACAGTTACGTTGATTAAGTGTCACAAAAAAAACAAACATTTGTCATGTACAATTTTGATCAACTTTATCCTGCTCAAGGCTGCTGAAGACATAAACTGTGGGATTATAGAATTGTGCTTAAGTTAAAAATCAATGCATTAAAGTCTCAAACAAGGGCTATAAAAGACCTATTTTTTGTTCAATCGTTTGAAACCAACTCCGATAGGAATTCAATAAGGACTATTCAAATATTACGTAACGCGTCTAGGGCGACTAGGGGTTATAACAGCTTGTTACGCTTCGTACATGTTGGATAGAAAAATCTTATTATAATGTGTTACGTAGGGGGAAGAGGGGATCTAAAATGATCGAAAAATAAAATCCAAACTTAAAAATGAATAAGAATGAGTGAAAAATTCCTTACGAAACCCTTTGAGAGATCCTATAAGTTAAAGTTTTAAAAGTGCCTTAAGGTATAAAGTTTTTTGAAAGTGCCTTAAAAAACAGAACACTCGTGCATTTTCCTTCAGAACCCAATTTTTTCCAAGAGTATACCATAATCCCGTTAAAGGGTTACGATCCCCAACACGCTGCACCAAACCAACGGGCGAAGAAGATCCATCTGTCATCAATCACGGCTCGACGGGTGCGACAAAACGGAACAAACTTAGCGCGACAACCTGGGGAGGCGTGCTCGGAATCTGCAAGCAAAACGCAAAGAGATGAACGAGATTGAATGCGCGATGCGATTCGATGCGCGCGCGAGTTTGTCTCCGAGGGCCAATTAAATCGACACTTTGATGGGTTGCGTGCTGCCATCTCGCTCGCTAGCAGAGAATACCCGGCTGGCACTAAACTATCTGTCAGACGAGCTGGTTTTGCGGAATCCGATTTGATGAAAGATACTGACTGGATGGCATTTTGATGGTGCCAAGTTACACATGTTCAGCGATATGTGATCGAGCAGATGCGGATGCAATTTAAAAGGGTGAGCGCTTAACGATATGCGCCGGAGGATGAGCAAACATTTGTTTATTTTCCTTTTTTCCTCGACTTGGGTTGAGCGATCTCTTTCTTTAACAGGCAAATCTTTTACCAATTAAAATTAACACTTCACTTTCTGTTATCTGGAGCTGGAATCACATTCATTCCGACGATTGACTAATTATTCACGAACATCTTTCTTAAATCATGCTCATTGCACATTCCGATGCCCACCTCAAATCTGACTTGTGCTCCAAATTTGTATTTACGGCTGATTTCGCGAATCCTCTGCTCCGCAATAATGGCGCGATCGTGTTCAAATTAAAACCGACCACATCTCCCCCCGAAAAAACCTACAGCCAGACATGGGAAAATAAATAAATTTACAAGTCGTTATAAACGATTCAGAACGAACGAACGGCTGCTGCCGGGGCGTTGCCAGAAAGGAATTGATAATGAATAAATTACCATAAATTTAGACACTAATTGATGTATCAATTTTGTCCATTTCGGTGGAGAGGCTGACTCAATTTCATCGGGTTCGGGGCGAGTGCAAATTTATTGCTTTTATGATGCGACGTTTTCACATGTTTATCTTGGGATTGATCACAATTTTTTTATTTACATACATACATCAGGGTCCTGACTGCTGGCTGATAACGAAGACCTCATTAAACTCCGATAATTTAGGAAGCTGTTATCGAGCGCGCGGAAATTTATGAAGCTTGATTACCACCGTCAGAAGCAAAGAAAACTCCTATCTAGAGTAGAAGTAATCATGGATTTACTATAAAAAATCGAATTTATATTTGAAATTCACAATTCACTTTATTATGATCAAGATACTCATTATTCAAAAAATCAGACGAACTTTCGACATTCTGGCAGGCGCGGTCCTATGGGGGGGGGGGTGATCGGGGTGATCACCCCCCCCCCCCCCCCAAACGGCAAAAAACCGTTATAAAATACTTGCAAACGCTGGGACTTATATAAAATCCAAGAACTTTTCCTAGTATGTGTAGTTTCGAAATTTCAAATTTTTCCACTCCGTGGGGGTGTTTGTTCAATAAAAGAATTTATTAATCACTTAATAACTTAAAAATGTCGGTCCGCCTAAGTAAAACAGCTGATACTTGCAATTCGTTGGAACGAATTTCACAAAATAACTTTTGTTGAGGTACTTACAGCGTTAAATTAGAATTTGCTGACCATATACGCTACCGGCCATAAGTTTGGGATCACCCCTCAAAAACAAGAAAAAATGTTTGGTCATATATCAGTCATCTTATGACACATTGCATTTTTTTGGATTTCATTCTAAAGTCGATGATCAAAATCTTTTTCGTATGTGTTGGCAAAATGTATATGTTATCTTAATATGACTTAAACTCGGCTTAAAGTTTGAAAATTTCCAAAAAAAAAGAACTTTATATTTCAAACCAATCAGTTTAGGGTTGGGTGGACCGAATTCAAAAATTCGGTCATAAATGTCAAAAATTTACATAGTGCTTTAAACAGATAAAATAGCTACTTAAGTTATCGATCAACAGTTTGGACTCACCCCTTAGTATGGTATGGTATGGTAAGAAGTTTGGTATCATGCGAAACATGCAATTTAATTTAGTGCGTATATCTGTCATTAAAGAACAAATCGCTAATCTGATAAGTTATATTTAATGCTCATAAGTTGTTTTCGCTTTTTGGATATTTAGTGAAAATATTTTTTTTCCGACTAACTTTGTTAAAACTTTAGCTATAGTTTGATCATTTTTTGATAATGTTTATCAAATAGTCGGTATGTTCAATAAATACCTGCAAACTTGTCTCGACCAAAACTTTATTATCCTACGAGTTATTGCAGATCGATTTGGCTCCATGTTTGATGGATTAACTTGATCCTTTTTAGAAATAAAAAAGACTTGAGCCTTCAAGTGTGAAATTGCCTTCTGGGCCGTTCAGGTACCAGGTGGGCAGAAAAATCATATTTTTATTCTCCGTGCACAAGTCTGCTCCCCCAGATCTCTACCAGGAAAGATTCGATTTTTGTTTCCTACATCTAATACTAAATTTCCATTTCTCGGTTTATTTTTCATTGAAAGCTCCAATTTTTACAGAATGCATCTCAATTTGAGATTCTCGAAACCGCATATTTTTTTCTGAATTAAGATCGAAACTGTCTAGAAAATTTGAATTAAAAAGATTCATTTAAAGTTCAGAATATTGCTTTTTAATAATTTCTTATTTTGAATCGTTTTTGAAAAAAAAAATAGCTTTGATTGTATTTGCCTCGACGTAACAAAAATGCTCGATTTTGATTTATTGATCTAAAACGATTCTGCATAATTCAAGCTATATTTGGTAATTTTTCAGATATTTAGAATTTTAATTTACGTTCTTTTACGTTTGAAAAAAAAATTAGATGGATACATATATGGAAAATGGTCAAACACATCAAATTAAAAATGTGTTTTTCTCGAATTATATTCCTTTTTTTAAATGTTTTTTCTTTCCAAGGCTTATTTAGTATGATATTCTTTCATCTTTCATCAGCTTTTATACACTTAACCCCTTTGGCTCGAAGGGCCTCATACATTTTGAAGCGTTATTACAATTAAACAATTTTAAAAATGATCAATAGTTTTTATAAAAAAATCCATTCTTTAATTTAAAACATTCAAAATTCAGTTAATTAAATAAGAAAGTGCATTTGTTCACGCATTGTTTGTTTTCTATGAAAAAAGTGGAATTAATTTTTTCAATTCTATCATCACTTTTAAAATATTACTCACAATGGTATTTTTTACTGAATATTCGGTGATGCAGATGGTACTTTTGAACACATTTTTTCCTTATTTACGATTTTTCATGTTCAGAATATTCGTTTTACCGAATACTTGAAAAGGGCCGATAGTCGGTATTCGACCGTTCGCACTATTCGGTAAATCTCTAATGATTCAATTTTCGAAAAATACTGAAAATATTACTTCTGAAACTAGAGATGATGAATAAAGTCTGGAACCGAGTTCAGAAATTTATTTCCAAAATCAGTTTTTAAAGCATAGGCTCCAAAAACTTGCCTATGTTTTATCTTTTTTTAAACTATTCCGTCTTCGCCGACTATTTTCTCGGAAACAAGGCAATCGCTCAAGTTGAACATTCGGAAGACACTTTTCTTATTTTTGACCAGCAAAGCTGGATTTCAGGATTCTCACCAATTATATCTCCGATACTGTTTTTAGCTCATCTGCACAATAATATTTGAAATTTTAAGTAGAAATCCAGTTTTGTAATATAGGTTAAAAAATCCACTCTGAATCTGAAAGTTTGGTTACTTCAATTGAAATAGATTATCAATTTTCACTGAAATATTGAAATAGTACCTATTAACTTTCAGAAATTAACTCTTTATTCAATATGTTTTTATTTAATTCAAACATTATTAAAAAATTGTTTAAATATTGAGAGCAAGAAATAAAAATACGACTTTTCACTTTTTTCATAAATAATTCGTTGCAAATTAGTTATTTTTTCTTTGGATTCAGTTCCAACAAAATTTAAAATCTAGTATAGGAGCTTGAAATTCAAGAAAAAAACAAATAAAAATGAAGTTCCAAAAGCTTTATACATAAGAATATGATTTTGAAGATCTTATTTAAGAATTAAATTTATATTTTAAAAAATTGAAGAATTTGAACAAGAATCAATAATAATCAGATTCTTTCGAGCAACGATTCAGCAAAATACTTCAGAAAAATAATTAAATATTCAGTTAAGTTAATTCATAGTAATTATTAACAAACACTTCTCTCAAATAATTGTTTTGAAATCGTTGCAAAATGAGAGTCATTAAAATTTTGGTGGAGGTCTTACCCTGATATGAAGATTCCTAGTAAAATATTGTGGATAACTCAAAGATTGATTTTTTTTACATTTTCTCCTACGATAATGTTTGTTCAGTTTTCATTTGTGAAATGACATTTATATCGGAAAATTCTTTAAAGAATTCTTAAACTACAATTTTTAAACTACGAAATGTAAAATTACGAAAATTATCTTTTTATCAAAACTTTTTTCGCAATGAACATTGAGGATTCGCAGATAGTTTAATAAAAGGATATCAACATAAGTATATTTCGGAAATTTGTTAAAAGTTTTCACTATTTATCTTTAATTTAAAAGTATACAAACCTACAAAACACTAGTCTTATTTGCAACTGTAAACACTCCCCCCCCCCCCTCCCCAATCCTCCACTCTGTTTCTCAAAATAAACGTTTTTTCGCCAGATATTTACGATCCTTCTTATTGCCTGATTTTTGAAAATTTGGAAAATCACCCCCCACCCCCCCCCCCCCCCCCCCCCCAAGAGTCAACTCTAGGACCGCCCCTGCATTCTGGATCAGAAATAATTTAACCATCAGAGTTCAAAGTATAAATAAGAATACTTTGAGTAGTTTGGCTTTCGGCCTCAGTACAACCCTGAGACTAAAAGCCGAAAACTAACCCACGTAAAGTAAATTAAGCAGTCGCTCTAAATTTGCTATCTACAAAAAAAAGGTAATCAGGGAAGTCTCTCAGATTACATAATTCGAGTTAAGCAATTTGAAGATTTTAACAGCACACTGATTGACGAATTTTCAAATACATATGATGAATACGAATTCATTATTAAATAGTTATCCATGTTAGAATCGTGACTTTAAACGATTAACAGTCTTGTTAGAATATTAGGGTAATTTCTTTTTCTTGACCAATATTTAAAACCAGGCCAATTTGCAGTAATTGCTAAACAAACTGAGCTCAAATTTAATAATAATTTTCGATGGGCTTAACTCTTATCATTCAGTATAATTTTTTTATGAATATTGTTAGTTAGTGAACCACTTACTCCTTGAAAATAACTAGTTGTATTTACAAAAAAAGCAGTAAAATTCGCCAATCGGGATAAATAAGCCATATCGATGCTTAAAATCCATCTAGAGAAAAAAGTAAAACAACAAGTCAACAAAAATCTAAACTTATTTTTGAGTGCTTTTCAATTTTTTTTTTATCTATTTGCATTGATTCAAACGTGTATGTAATTTTCCTTAGGCCTGTCATTCTGAAAAAAGCCTATTTTTGCTTTTTCTTGAAATAGGATAAGTTTGTACAATCAAAAACTACAAAAAAAGTGGGAGTTTAAAGGGAGAGGGGATAATGCAGCTTGTTACAGTTTGTGGATTTTGGATAGAAAATCTGAAACGATCATGATACGTAAGATGGAGGGCGGTCGAAAAATGCGTACCGTAAATTGGGGAAACTTTGATCATCGGGGTAAATTTTTTGCAGATAATCATCATTAACTCAGTTTGAAATTAAAATATCTGAAAACTGTTTTTTACGTTTGAATGGGTAAATTGCTGTGCTGGAGATTTTTTTTAAATTACTAAGAATGTAGTTTTAAAGTTATTAAATATCTGTTTTTTCGAAGATTCACAAATATACACCTCTCCTGATAAAATGTTAGCATTTTGAAGCAAATGGGTTGTTTTATATGAAATTTCGACTATTTTTTCTTTGTATAAGTATTGTTTAAGAGTTATATACAATGACCATGAATCGTATGATAATTTTTGGATATTTTGAAAACCATACATTTTCTATGACACAGTCTTTATAGAGCAAATGGCTTAAAACCCCTTGAAAATTAATAAGTTTGAATAAAAAAAGAACAACGGAACAGTGGAAGGACCTAGAGAATTGCATGAAGGAAACATTTCATTTGTTTAAAAGGCCAAAAAAATATTGAGAAATGTTTATAACTTTTGTCCCTAAATGTATGCAGTAACATTCTCCTTTTTTTTAATTTTATTTTAAGACCCTTTATTTTACATTCGGGTCTGTCTCCATTTTTTGAGTATATTTATTTTTTTGAAAGAAAACGTTGAATAATTCAATTGAATCCTAACAAAAAACTTCTGATATTGTTGTTTTATGCCTTCTGGTGCTAATTAGCATCAAAACAATGATTTTGAAGATGTTGAGATACGTTAAAACTATAATGATCAAAGTTACCCCGAGACATGAAATCTGGTTTTGTAACAAACATTTAGTTGAAGCCACTTTTTTCGTTTGAATATTCTGCTATCAATGATCATGCTTTATACTCCTTTCCTCAGTAATCATTTCAAAACTTTTTAGTGTTATAAAAAGTAACCCCTTCCAAAATATTCGAAAATGAATTACAAAAGAGATCAATGTTCCTCAGTTTACGGTACGTAATATTTGAATGCCTTTCTGCCGGTTCTAAGAATATTGCGAATAAGAACGCTGCTCTTATGTGAAAACAACTCGGAAATAGAAATCTTTCTTTGGTTTTGAGCTATCATTTGGCGTTAAACTGGTTATACTAGTAAAAAAAACTTGCTCAATAGATAAGCTAGTTCTCTATAATACAATCAGGCCTTAACCAGTAAATTATTTCTTTAATGCATTCTTCCAAAAAGCTTTTAAATGTTAAAAAAAACATCAAATTACTCATTACTAATTGAGTCCCTTATAGCCAATGACGTTTAAGTTAGGCTTATCAAATCCTTTCAGAAAAAAGCGGAACATTTGGAAAACTATTTAAAACCTAGTTTTTATGACCATTCTTATACATATGTATAATTTCTTTAAGCTAAAATAGTTCATAAGAAGCATTAAAATGTGGATAAATGAAATTTGTTTTAAAAGTTGAATTCTCAAGAAAACTTCCATCTTTGTAAACTGCGAACACTTTAGTCGAAAATGTTAAAGTTCAGAGTAAATCGGAATCTGAAATTTGAAGAAAATTTGGTATATTTTTTAAAAGGCATTTTTGATCATCTTCCACGTTATTTTTTTAATTAAACTCAACATTAACTGACTTTTTCCTTAAGCTTTACATTCAAGGGATTCTGCTAGGAGAAAAATCTTGAAGAATCTTTAGGAATATTTTCTTCAATAGAAAAAATATTAACATCGCTAGAACACATGCTCAACATGCTCAAAGAACGCTTAACTGAACCAATTTTTATGGCAGCGCTTACCAGATTGCCCAAACTTGCTCGGATATTTGACACAAAATTTGGGAAAAGTTTGGTTCGGCCTGGTTGCCCGGATATTGTAGGAAAAAGTCTGGATTTTGCACAGATATATTAATTTTATTTCCAAAACTGTTTATACTTAATAATCATAATCAATTTTTCGGAAACCAAAAATACGATTTTAAATCTGCTGTTTTGATACAAAAAATCTATTTTGAGGTGAATTGTTTTTGATTTTTATTGAATAATTCCGTGGTTTTGACCAACCAAACCTGGATATTGCAGTTGAAAATTTTGATATCCAGATTTTTCCAGGTTTTAGTTAGGATAAAATTGCCCGAATTTGCCCGGCTCGAATGTGTCTGGAAAATATTCTGGCTTTGTGGGCCAAACTCAATATGAGAACCGCTGTGCATATTATATGACACCTCTACGGGCACGGGCATTCTTCATGAGTTCGTCGTTAGCTATCGCTATCGTAATGGACCTCTGCCGTACCTATACACCGCGGACGTTCCACAATCGACACTTTGGCATTATGTGGTTTCCACACTGGCAACCTTAAATGCTAAGAATTAAACGAGTTGCTGCTTCATTATAGGTATTTAAATGATTTTCTATGTGGAACCAATTACAATTGAGGGTAAATTTAGGTTTGTCCAATGTGAGCCAGTGAAATACCCATGAGATTCTTAAAGCCTTATCGTTGAATGTCATGTTGTTTAAGTAAGAACATTTCTAGTTTTGAAAATCATAAATCAATAAAAGAAGATTAGAAAACATGACAGGAGTTGAAAATGATCGAGGAGAAATTATTCATCAAGCACGGACCAACCATTTTGAAGTGGTAAAATCGGAGAAGATTGAGTCTGTCACAAAGTTTCTCAGGAAAAAGTGGGACATTTTGAGAAAAAAGGTGGAATGGCGGGAAGGCGGGACATTTTCTTAAAACGCGGAACCTGTTCCGTTTTCGCAGGACGGTTGCTAACCCTAGTTTAAGTGCATTAAAGCTAATTTCGAGAAAACACGTTTATTTATTTAGGACCTTTAGGAAAATCAATCATTTTTGCACTTGTACCACGGTGTCTTTTTTTTAACCTTTGAAAAGGAAAAATCGGCCACTCTAAAAATTTACCACATCCAACAAATTATTCAAGGGAAAAAACAGGGGGGTGACAGCCCTATCCTTTGTCATTGATTTTGACAACCATCAAAATTACGGGCCCACGATTTTGTGGGCCCATAACAAACCTGACATTTTGCTGTCAAGGAACCGGACTAGATGTCAAAACCTAGAGAATTATGAATGATTGCACACTAACACAATCATCATTCTGGTTCCTCATTGGTTGAAATTTGGACTTTTTCAACTCTGAACTGGTTTGAGAGGAAAACACCATAAACGTTTCTCCCGATGGATAGAAAAAAAGAAAAAGATTCTTGTTCGCAAGAAGAACCAGATTGTCACCCCCCTGGAAAAAAATGATGGGGAGAGGGGGAATAGAACAACATTTTATTTTTTGAAAATCTGCGCTCAAAATACACAAGCAAAATTTTCAAGGTTTCGCTAATAATTTGTTCTAAGAAATTCAAGTTTTAAACTTTTGAGCTCAAATGTGTTAAAATTTTCTGGCAACACTTTTGTGGCAACACATAATAAAAAATTTGAGAACAGTCCGGCTCGGTCCTGTTGCCCCTATTTCATTGAAAAATGCCCGGATTTTGTCCAGATTTATTCATATTTATTTAGCAAATCAATAAAAAAAACAATTGTAGTAGATTTTTTTAATTTATGCCTCCAAAACGAAATATTTTGAGTAAGTTTTATAAATATAATCATGGAAGGTTTTTTGGAAGCCCGAAATACGATTCAAAACCTGTCGATAAGTTTTGATGAAAAAAAAATTATCTTTTTTTTTTTTTATTTTTGTTGGGTAGTTTCTGGGATTTGAAAAAATAATGCCTGGATTCTCCCTGGGCTTTTGGTCGTCAAGTTTGAAATCAAACGCCTGAATTTTGCTAGATTTTTATTCAAAATTGCCCGGATTTTTCCGGCCCGGATACGTGCTGAAAAAATTCTGGCAATCTTACTTTAACTTATTTTTGTTTCCAGGAAAAACCGAAACGTTTATTTTCTGTCCCGTATTTTACGGGTACCTTCGTGAGAGGTGACTATGGTTTTTACAAGAATAATGTTTTTTTTATACAGTTCCACTAATATTGAAGATATCAATATGATAGCAGGAAAAAAAATCTATCGTTTACTTTTTTTTTGTGTTAATAGAGGGAGACTATGGGTCAAGCAGTGTTTTTATTACGCAGCTTCAAAGCTAAAAAATACATATTCAATTTTAGGTTTACATGTTTAAGATTTAAGTTCGATCACACTTACATTTTAGTGTGAGAAAGGTGGCTACGCTAAGCTAAGCTAGTCGTCTTTCGATTCCACATCCATCCGATCTAGATGATGATATCAATAAAGTGGTATCGGAATAGTGCTATCACCGTACGAACAAACAGTATGAATTGATGATCTATCCTAACACAAAATAAAAGACAACGTACGGTTAGAAGAATAGAAAATTGTTGAACTTTCTTAAGTGGCCTCTAGTGATATCGTTGCTACAGGAGAATCACGGAAATTCCTTAAAAATTCACGGCAACTAACTTTCACTCCTAACTTGTTTAAATAGACGCTTACAATGCGGGGGAAATCAAACAAGGTGCTTATACACTATTGGAAAAAGACAGTCACACGCGGTGTTATGTATTAACAATCTGGGCTGGGCTGCCAGTGGCGTCGACAATGCACAGTGGAGATTTTTGATTAAAAAAGGTACCTATTCCTGTTACGATCGCCTAAACGGTACTAAGTTCTGGAAAACTATCATTTCTGCAACAAAAAAAAAGAGGAGAAATCGAATAGTTTACACCGCCTTCTGATAAAATGACTCTGAACGCCTCATTTTCCTCGATTTCTCCTATTGTCCTATTTTTTGGGGTGTAAAGGTAGAATTCAGTTTGTAGCCATCTATATTGTAATGAAAAAGTCATAAAACCCATATTTATTTATGTGAAAGTGGCTCATTTTGCCTCTTTTCCCCTAAATTTAAGATTTTTTTCAAAGAAATGCAGTCAAACAAAGTGTAATCCAACAATTTTTCATCATGAATGATCATTTTTGGTAGATTTATTCATATTCTAGCTAATCGCGTCACTTTTTTGTAATAGAATTAATATAAATGGCTAAATATCCCCAACCTCCCCTAGCTTTTTAAAATTTATGCATAAATTTCACTGTAACAATCGAGCAATTCACATACGAAATGCAAAAATCAAGTGATTTAGTGTAAAATTTGTCGCTGAATCGAGTGGTGTACACCGCTTAATGCTCAGCTTACGAGAATAGTCGTGAACACTCCGATTTCCCCTAAAATCAAGCGATATGTTGAAAAAATCGTTATAACAAATGACAATGCATCCGAAAATGCACAAACATGAATTCAACAGGTGTTAAATTTATTGCTGAATCTAATTATGTCGCTTAGCGTAAAGTTGACAAGGAGAGCATCAATCACCCCAACTTCCCCTAAAATTATGCGATATGTATCCAAAAATCGTAGTAACAAATAAGAATGCGTCGGCAGAGGTTAAAAAATTAAATCAGGTGTTACACTTACTATTCGATCTAATGATAAGCATCGTTTTGAACTCACATAATGAGAGCAATCCCAGTTGCCCTAATTCCCCTAGTATCATGCCATATACTTTGAAAAAAACTTTGTAACAATTCAGAATGCGTCAGAAAACGCACAAAATTGATTGAATCATGCATCAATCTAATTGTTGAATAGAAACTACACCGCTAAGCGAGGAAGAAAGCCTCATTTTTTTCTCTAAATTCATACGTTATCTTCAAAAAATCATTGTAACAAATATAGAAATATAGAAAAAAAATCCTTGCAATAACCGCGACTGGTTTGAAAGTTACTCTTGAATCAACGAGAAGAGCCTCATGTTTAAACCAATATCAGTTATCAATTCAACAAAATATCGTTTAAATTTAGGGAAAAAAGGGGGTGATCCAGGCTTTTCTTCAACTAAACGTTTAGCTGTGTTCATTATTCTATTGAACACTTTCTGATGCGTTCTAGAATGTTACAAGGTTTTTTTCAACATATTGCAAGTATTCAGGGGAAATTGAGGCAATTAGTACTGCACTTATCAACAGAAATTAAGCGGTGTTTATTATTTTATTCAACAGTTAATTTTTCACATGTTTTAATGTTTTTGTACCTTGTGCTTTCTCATTTGCTACTACAATTTTTTTGTACATATTGTATGAGTCTATAAATGAATTTAGGGAAAATTGATGAAAATGAGACTTTCCTCTTCAACGAAGTGCTAAGCGGTGTTCTTCATTCGATTCAGCAATGAGTTTTCCACCTGATTCAATGTTTTTTGCATCTGTTCAATTTCGTTTTCGTTTGTTACGATGTTTGCATGAATTGCATGAATTAAGGGGAAATCGGGTCGATAGAGGCTTTTCTTCTCAACTTAACGCTAAGCGATGTACATCATTAGATTCAACAACGAATTTTACACCTGTTTTATTCAGTTTTGTGCATTTTCTGATGCATTGTCATTAGGTATAATAATTTTTTTCAACATATCACTAGATTTGAGAGGAAATCGGGGTTATTGCGGCTAATCTTTCAAGCTGAGCACTAAGCGGTGTACACCACTCGATGAGGATAGAATTGAGTTGTGTTTTGGTAATATAATTGTGTTTTTGAAAGATCTATCAAATGATATCTACCACTATTTTGGTGACCTTCAATCCATGTACAACCTTTAATCTGCATAAAAATTTGTTACAATATCTGGGTACATTAAAGGACGTTTGTAAACTTTTGATCTTGAATATAAAGTTTAATTTTACAACTTTAGAATTCCATACAATTAAAATAAAGGGAAATCGAAACTAAAATATAACTTCTGAAATTTCAAAAAGTAAAAACACTCTTCAATCAATTAACTGAAATACCTATTTACTTATTTTTCATAGTTTCTATACTTTTCTTAAAATAGCCATATGAATCTTAAAAACTGGAGCTGTTAGAGAATACGCCATTGCAAATGTTAATGCCACGCCTCCGAATTAATTAATTTAAGCTTCGATGCTCCTGGTACCAAGAAAAAAAAGTTAGTTTTTTTTTGTAATTTCTTTATTTGAAACGGCTCATACCTTTAGGCTTTAAGGAGCCAAACTCGTTTTGTTTGATTACAATTGTGTACTTATATCTAGTTCACTTTTTGAAGAAAAGATAGAAGATAGATAGGGAAATGTGAAAATAAAAAGAATTATAGACGAAGATCAATAGCTTTTAGGAAAAGATATATTTCGAACATGTAGTCCAAGTCTATCACAGCCAGCACATCTCTCACTGGAACATAGGGTGGTTTTCCTCGGGCCCTAAGGGAGTCTATAAAATTCGTTCTGGCGACAAGATGGACCTCGCACGACCAAACAATATGCTCGATGTCATGGTAACCTTGGCCACAACCACATAGATTGCTGCCAGCAATATCAAAACGATAGAGTACCGCGTCTAAGGAACAATGATTGGACATGAGACGGGAAAATATACGAATAAAATCCCGACTCAAGTTCAATCTATTAAACTATGGTTTAAGGCTTACCTTTGGGATAATCGAGTGGAACCACCGACCCTGCTCATCCTCGTCCCATTTGCGCTGCCAGTTGACAAGAGAGTTTCTTCGAGCCAAATAGTAAAATTCGCTGAAGACGATTTCACGTTGATACGTGTCGCCTTCCATCGCTTCCACCTTTGCCAGAAAATCTGCCTTCTCATTGCCCACTATCGAGCAATGAGAGGGAACCCAAACAAAGGTGATGGTAAAGCGACGTTTTGATAAAGCACTCAAGTTATTTCGTATCTTCTCGAGGAAGTACGGCGAGTGCTTTCCCGGTTACAATATAGTAGTGTCCATCTGGCCGTGATACGATACTGTCCAAAGCCCAGTGAATAGCTGCTAACTCCTCTACATATACAGAGCATGGTGGCTGAAGACTGTGAGAGGCGCTAGATATTTCGTTGAACACTCCAAATCCTGTTGTTTCCTCTATAAGAGATCCATCGGTAAAGTACATTTTATCGGCATCGACGTGTCTATATTTAGCTTCGAAAATTCTTGGAATCAGAAGAGGGCGATGCGAGACCGGGATTCCACGAATTTCCTGCTGCATAGACAAATCAAACTGGACAGAAGAATGATCGTAGTCTGGGCTACAAACACGAGTTGGAGAATACGAAGAAGGGTTTACCTGCATTGACATGAGGACATGGTATATAGACATAAATCTAGTATGGAGATTTTGCTCAAGTAACCTTTCGAAATTCACAATCACCAATGGGTTAATGACCTCACACCTGATGAGGAACCGAAGTGATAGTAAATTGAATCGATCTTTAAGAGGAAGTATTCCTGCCAAAACTTCGAGACTCATGTTATGCGTTGAGGGCATACAGCCCAGAGCGATGCGGAGGCAGCGGTATTGGATACGCTCGAGTTTGATGAGGTGAGATTTGGCAGCTGACTGGAAGCAGAAGCTACCATATTCCATCACTGAGAGAATGGTTGTTCGATACAATTTTAAAAGATCTTCTGGATGGGCTCCCCACCAGGTGCCAATGATTGATCGAAGAAAATTGATTCTTTGTTGGCATTTTCCTTTCAGATACTCAATATGGGCTCTCCAGGTACATTTGGAATCAAACCAAACCCCAAGATACTTAAAACACCTCGATTGAATGATCGTTCTGCCTAGGAGTTGAAGCTTAGATTGAGCAGGTCTATGTTTTTTAGAGAAAACAACCATCTCCGTTTTCTGTGGGGAAAACTCAATCCCAAGCCCCGAAGCCCAGGAAGACAATCTGTCTAAAGTATCTTGTAAAGGTCTGTGTAGATGAGACTCGGAGGATCCTAAAAAAAAAGTTAGTTTTGTAGGCTTTAAATTTTATGACAGAAAATTTGACAAAAATTTACTCATACGGTTTCATGCTAATGACAATCTAGAATCCACCAAACGGGATTTGTGCAAATTTATAGATGTAATCAAAACATTTTCTATTCCTATATTATGAAAATGATAGATATGAATGATGAAATATATGAACCATACTAACACCATACTAAGGGATGTCCCAAACTTTTGAACGATAGCCAAGTGTCTATTTTTTTAATTTAAAGAACATTCTCAAATTTTTGCACAATTTTTTTATTGTGTTTTGAGAAGTAAAGAATAAGAATTCTAATGCAACTCAAATTTTGAAATTTGGTCCAACCTATCCCGAGATGATCGGCTTTGAATATTGAGTGCGAATTGTTGAAAATGTTCTAACTTTAGGGTAAGTTTAAGGTACAAAACTAAAACATTATTTCTGGGCAAAATACCTCCGAAATAGCTATTGCTTATTATCTTTCAAATGAGATCAGAAGATTTGCAATACGTCCTAAGACAGCTGAGATATGAACGATCAAAATTTGCATGTTTTTTAGCGGGTGGTCCGAACTTTTGGTCGGCAGTGTATAAGTTGACTAGTCACGTAAAGGTTAAGAGGAGGAAAATTGAAAGAATATTATCTCGGGTGGTAACTCTATGAAAATCAGAGTTTTTCATACTTTAAACATTTCTGCAATATCACTGAAGTTACTGAAACTTTTCTAAATATTTTTAAACTGCGACCCAGAGATGGGTCTTGACTCAAACATTCAGTCAGCGAAACTTTTTTTTGTAGAGAAATGAATCCAACTTAGATGAAATTTCAGGGACTAGATAAGAGAAAATGTTGAAATGTTTTCTAAATAATTTAAAAGAAACTTACATATTGTTTTTGGAACGTTCTCTCGATTGGATAAAAAGTTAGAAATATGATATCATGTTTTCGTAGAATTGCTATATCTAGGGTCATATGTATTTAAAGAACGTCAAATTTTGTGAGCTTATAGTGTAATGGTTTACTTATTAGAAGATTTCTAACCTTATCTCTTACTCTTCTTAAGGGACTCATCATTTTGCAATTCACATTTTTGTTTTTGTTCATTTATTTTTTGTCATAGCAGTTTGAAGAAAGTGAGGCTTGTTCAAAACCGTAGGTACATTAAATTCAGTGAAAAACGCTCACAAGATAAAAACGAAGATGATATTTGTTAACAGGTTAATTAACTGATTGAAGATGATTTGAATAAGTACATTCTAAGAAACATATTTAAAACTCAACAAGAGTGCTTCAAACCAGTGTGAATGGAAAATGGAAGCAGCTACATCACTTAGAAAATGCATTCCGGGAATCAGTGAAGCCGGCACATAGCGGCAATCAGTGTGAAATGTCTTCGCTAGTGAGAGCCCTCTCGTGGCCACTGTTGTCCCAGTCGCAGGCCGGAGTCGGAGGACCCTGCAGTGGTGGGGCAAACGACGGCGATGGCCTCAACGATGATGACGAAGGCCGTAACGAGCCAAACGGGGCCAATGGGCATCATCCGGGGGGCATGAATGGGGCAGCCCGGGGCAAGAAGAATGGCCTTCCACCCTCGCCAACCTTCCAGCAGCTGATGGCCGCCCGGAGATTGCTCTGCCGTCGATACTATCCGGAGGGTGGCTGGGGCTGGATAGTGATTGTGGTGGGAATACTGGTGCACACGATGACCCACGGGATTCAGCTGAGCTTCGGGCTGTTGTTGGACTATGTGATGCGGTACTTCGGGAAGCGACTTACGGATACAGGTAAGTGTGATTAGTAATTTGTAGAAGGATGGATTGAGCAAATATTCGTCCCGGGGTGATTTACCTCATTTATGTCAGAGGCAGATGTTAAGCTCGTTTCTCGTTGAAAAAGAGTGTGGGATAGAATTTTCTGAAATTTTAATTTGACAAATCGTGTTGAAATATATACAAAAGCATCACCTTTCTCCTAGCTAGATTTAGGCGTTCATTTTTTAGGTCTACTACAGCTATTCATTTAAAAAAATTGAACATAGTAATTCCAGGAGACGCATTGGAATTTATCTGCATTAGACTGGCTTGAACTAGTCTAGGCCTCGTTAATTTTGTATGATAGCCTGGTTGTCGATTTAGAATATGGTTTCGTCTTGTTATTTGCCCAAATTTTGTTTTCGTTTTCCCAGAAAATATTGTAAATATCAGTTTGTGTGATATCTGGTAGCTGCCACCCAGGAATCTTCAGAAAAAGACAGGGAGTAACCAAGCTTAAATTTAGCTCAATCATGCTACGCTAATCACTTTACCTACCACACAGAAGTTCTCGCCAAAAACCAAACAACGGAATTAATTAATAATCTTTTTGCAACGCCTAGGGGTCCCTTTTTATTGTTTTTATTATGCTGCTGCTGATACCTAGTCCAATCTCGTATCGTTAACGAATTGCCTGCCGTCTCGGTGAGATTAAGTAAACAGATTCGAGACTTAGGGCAACATTCATCATCGGCCCGAAGCGACCTGTCAATATAGTAGGTCTCATGAATTTGTTTTTTTTCTTATTCGGTTTCTCACAACCAACCGACTGTTGTTGTCGGAATGGCAGATTGAAGTCAATCACACAAACATATCTGGGAGTCTATCTCCCTAGAAAGCTGGGTCCAGAAAAGAGGGGCTTTGAGGGGGCGGTTAATAATGATTGATATTGATATTTTCAGTGAACAGGTGAAACCATCCGACGAAACGCAGATAAAGAGAGCCATTTAGTGTCAGCAGATGGATGGAGTTGTCCGGAGCAAGTTTGGATTCCGAAAAGGAACGTTTAAGGTAGGTGGGAAGCCTAAATGGTTTTAGAGATTTGGTGGATAATGTATGTTTCCTCGTTCCAGCGAGCAGGGCTTAATGCTGTTTGCGTTCATGTCATCTGAGCTGTCAGAAAGCAGATTATGATATGCGAAAAGCAATTAATGTTGAGCTTTTAATCTGTGAAAAATTGATTGTTATGTTTAGGAGGCTGAGTACCGAGTGCCGGCATTTCGGGGGGAGATATTTTCGAATGGCTCGTTTGAGCTAGGACTGGATAATGGGTGCCATGATTCGATCTGAAAGTGGTACTTAGATCAACAGAGATGTTTTCGTAACGAATTGAGTAAGAGATCGAATCAAAACAGTCTTATATTAGGATGAAATTTTTGTCTACCAATACGATTCTAAAGCGCTGAAAAAATGCTGAAGTACTATTTATTTATTTATTTATTTAAATTTAATGATCCGACCGGTTCAATTTCAATTCGTAGGTTCTGCAAAAGATTGAAAATCGGTAAAGTGCGTCCTGTTATATCTTGGGCAGCTCGTTCATAACAGTGATGAAGAAAAAGGGTCCTAAGTGAATCCCTTGTGGCACACCACTGTTGATCAAGAATGCACCGGATCTGATATTCCCCAGCTTCACACACTGAATTCTAACTATAAAAAAAATACCATTTTTGAAAGAATTCAGAAACGTCTTCATCTACGAATCCGGTAGGAACGAGGCTAGCAGGAGCGCAACAAACGAGGTGGTTAGACCAAGTGAAGCGTGATCTGGCGAATGTGGGATGTCCGATAAATTGGAAAACGGTTGTCATGGATCGAGTGAATTTTTGGAATTATATTCATCATGTTATGTCGTGAGACGGAATACTATGAAAATAAATAAATAAATAGGATGTCCTTAAACATGTTAATAATGGGAATGCAAAAATTCAAACCCTACTATTGAAATAGAATTTAATTTTTTTTTCATAAATGAATTTAAACCAAATACTCCTGTGAAATAATAATGCTTTTATTTGACTTACCCTAAAAAATGAAGAAATGCTTTGAATTTTTTAGGATTGTGTGACAAGAACACGTTAAAAACCATCACATCATTATAAAAAAAATTATAAAATCGAAATTTTCATTATTAAAACATAAGTTTATTATTATTCTTTATCTATAATACCTATAATACTATAATACTTTATCTATAATACCCAGCACGGGCTTAGAACAGATTCAAGTACTCTCATCTAAATCGTTTAATGTTGAAAATAAAGTTGAAAATACATTTTAAAAACGTGTGCCAAAGAAACTGTGTGGGACAAGTAGAAAAACCTCTGGGGTATAATGAGCTTTCTTTTAAATTTAAGCTTTTAAGGTGTACAGAGAAACTTATACTATTCGCGTATTCCTACGTTACACCCACACAAATTTTTTTGTGGTGCTTTGATCGTAGTATAAAGCGATTCGTCGTATTGTGGCAAAGGCCGCTTATGACCACCCGGAAAAGAAACACTGGTGGAATAAACTAACAAAATTTCAGGCCTGCCATGTTGAAAAAGCCAGAATTGTACGGCAGAGGGTGCTTAATCTGTCAATACTAATCGTGCTCTTTTTGCCCCTAGTTAACAATTTTACCTTTGAATGCATAGTTTTTATTAAAATCACTACTAATTAAGATCCAAATATTTCAGAAACGCATGGAATTTTTGAAATATGTATTCGCAACAAAAATATTTTTAAGATTAAAAGAACTTATGCCATGGTATTTTTATCATGACATTTTTATGTATGTGTGAGATATCGAAGAAAATATGCAGAAAAATTTAAAAATCAAATGTATTTAATTTTTTTGAAGAAAGCATTTTTGGAAAGTCGTTGTTATTTCTTCAAATTGGAAATTCTTACAAATATTTTAACCTTATTTTATTTTATATTTTATTTACATTGTATTCCGTCTCATGACATAACTTGACGAACATAATTCCTAAAAATTCACTCGGTTCATAGCAACCGTTCTCCAATTTCTTGGGCACCCCACGTTCGCCAGATCACGCTCCACTTGGTCTAACCACCTCGCTCGTTGCGCCCTCGCTCGTCTTGTTCCTACCGGATTCGTAGCGAACACCTGTTTTGCAGGACAGTCGTCCGGCATTCTCGCAACATGTCCCGCCCAGCGTATCCGGTCAGCCTTAACCACCTTCTGGATACTGGGTTCGCCGTAGAGTTGCGCGAGCTCGTGGTTCATCCTTCGCCTCCACACTCCGTTCTCCTGTACGCCGCCAAAGATGGTTCTTAACACTCGTCGCTCGAATACTCCGAGTGTACGCAGGTCCTCCTCGAGCAATACCCATGTCTCGTGCCCGTAGAGAACAACCGGTCTAATAAGCGTCATATACAGGTTACACTTCGTGCGAGGGCTAAGTCTTCTCGACCGCAGTTGCTTGTGGAGTCCATAGTAGGCACGACTTCCGCTGATAATTCGCCTCCGGATCTCACGGCTGGTGTCATTGTCTGCGATCACCAGTGAGCCGAGATAGACAAAGTCTTCGACTAGCTCCAGCTCGTCGCCGTCGATCGTGACCTTGTTATTACTGGACAAGCGGGTTCGGTCGGTCTCGGATCCGCAGGCCAGCATGTACTTCGTCTTGGACGTATTAATCATCAACCCAATCCTGCTTCGCGTTTCAGTTTGCGTTTTAACCTTAATCCATCACAAACATCTAATTAGCAATGTTTAGAAGAATTTTGCAAAATCGTATCGAAATAAGTCAACAATTTCAAAAAAATATTATTCAACTTCGATGTGCCATAATTCTTATAAGGCTCAAAATAATGGCTTTAACCCTGTTCAGATTATTCGAATTAAAATGCTATTTATTAACTGACTCAATAGTTGCTGTTCACATTTAAAAAAAATTCATGCAATAAAGGGTTAAGTAAAAACGAGTTTGGACACTAACATAGACAAAAAACCAAAATTTTAATGAGATTATGAGAAAATTAGAGAAAAACGGAGGCTTTTCAGGTTATCAGGTTTGGCCACCGAAAATCAGGTACATCGACAACCCTAGCGGGGTGAGATTGCAAGAGAGTATTTCCTGAGACATATAGTGGTAGGGTAATTTTCTCTTTTTGTTTTGAAAAATGCAAACACCAACTGGTCGCTATTTTAATCTTTGATGATAAGCACTGTTCAATACTTTCTTTTAAAAAAAACTTCTTTAATTAAAATCATTAACATACTTCACGTCTTTACTTGTTATGAACTTACAATAAATTAAATAAAGAATTTATATTCTACTCTCCAAGGTGCGCTTGCAAAACCGCTACAATTGCAATGCCAATTTTATTTCGTTACTATCTGGTCATTGAACATGCGTAATGTTGTTGTTATGTTTACCCTACCACAATATGCCCAGACAATGTAAACATGAGAAATCAGCTGTTCGTTTGACGAGTGGGGAATGCCTTATTGGGATTGGGCCTGCTAAAAAGAATAAAGCTTGCTCTTTACTCTTACACAGATTTCCATAAGAATGACAGCTAATCGGAGTGAAATTGGAGTGAAGGCTATTGCTTTCTCTGTCTAACATTCGAGAAATCGTATACCCGGGTTGCGAGCGCGCCCATCGCCCATAGAGTGAGAATTCTTTGCATTTGGAATGATAATGATCAAAATTCCACAACAACTTTACAATTTGCAACAATTCGCGCATTTTTTCTCTCTCTGACCACTGGTTTCTCTCATTTTAACTCAAATTTACTCATTTCTCCGCACAATTGGCTACAATTTACCACAATTTTAATCATTGGTTGCACAATTTGTGTGTTCATTGACGTATCTACTCTCTTTATCCCCCGGATAAATCGCAATGCAATCCAGAGTGAGATTGTCAACACATAAGGGTGAGCGAGAGCATCCACATCCGCTGATGAAGAGAATTCCCCTCTCCAGAAGAATCTATTGCGCAATCTGGGAGCTAACACAGTTTTTCTTGGTACGTTTACGAGAACAGATGATGCTCTCCGAACCAGAGTTACTAGAGGTGTCCTGATTTTCAAGCTTTGTCCTGTTGTTCGAAAGGCGGCCTTTCTGATTTTTCAAAAACTCAAAAAAAATTTGTCCTGATTTTTGGAAATTGGTCTTCAAATTGTCCTGAAATTTTAAATCAAATTGTAGTTAAATGATGATAGCATCAAATTAATCTATATATATAAAAATGAATGTTTGTCTGTCTGTCTGTTCCCTATAGACTCGGAAACTACTGAACCGATCATCGTGAAACTTGGCATCTGAGGCATTCTGTAATAGTTACAAACCGCTCCGACTTAAGGGAGAGGGGGCTTCCATACAAAAGTTGTAGTTTTTCGAAACAAATTAAAGTCATGACATCCATTTTCTCGAGATTTTTTTCCTTTGGGCGGTTTGTTTTTTGTCTCCATGGTCGAGGCGTCTCGAGCCAACGTCGCGAGAGGATAGTAACCATGTCATAGCATACTGATCAGTGGGAATATTTTGGCGCGTATTTCTCAACCAAGCATATTTTCAATGCAAGGGGTGGCGATATGAAGCCTTGATGTGATTTTTTTTTACTTGATTCCTAGCTCATTTGTACAGCACATGCTAATGAATGACGCCTAGATGTGACCCAGATTGACATTTTACCGATCGAATAAAACATATACATTTTTTTTGCCAAAATCTGAAATTGAAAAGACATTGCGTTAATTTTTGGAGATTTTCTTTTCTTTTAGGGGTTTGTTTTTCATCTCTATGGCCAAGCAAACGTCGTCGCAAGTGGATAATAACCAAAGCATACTGTTCATTGATCGCTGGAAAAATTTAATAAAAAGGCGCCTGTTTCTCAACCTATATTTCTTATGCACGTGGGGGCGATATGCAACCTAGATGTGTTTTTTCTTGCTTAATTGTACACAGCACGTGAAAAAAATGACCCCTAGATGTGACACAAATTGGTATTTTATCAATCGAATCAAAACCAATCGAAAGATTTGCAAAAATAGTTCGTGTTAATGTAGGTATCATTTGTTGCCAAAAAAAATATAAATTTAGTTCTGATGCTAATGAAATAATGGTATGACACTTTGCGGACAATTGAAAAAAAATCAGAAAGTATAGAATTTACAAACAATTTTTTAACCCATTTTGCCTACAACGTTATTTTTGAATTATATTGATAACAGAAATATGAATAAGATGTTTTCTACAGAGATAGATCGGAAACATTTTGTTGAACATGAACAAGTTTTATCAAGCGCCATTTAAATTTAAAGAAGATAAAAAAAATCCGATCCGACACATGAACTGATCAAAAGCCTTTTCTGTAAATTGGATAAGATAGGACTACTGACGCATAAGTGAAAGGTATCAGTGAAATAAACTGCTTTTTATTGACCAAAAGTGAGGGAATTCATTTTCCCAAAGAATTTTGATTCAAGGAGCACTAGAGCATGTTCAAACGTTCATCTTTTCTCTGTTACAAAAAAATAAAAATAAAATTTTTCTCTTCTAAAAATTGTTACATCGGCCCAAATACACAACTGAAACGAATTTAGAAATGAAAATGAAAACTTTTTAATTTAAAAAGTTCTGAAAAAAACATCGTACTTTTTGCCTGCATACCAATTGAAGTATGTACTTACGATGAAAAAGGTTTTTGTGTTATATGGCTGCATAAAAGAGACTTTTGATCCGCTTCTTTTTTGAAAAGTGAGACTTTAGAAATGATTTTCAACTGGAAGCAAAATTTTTATGAGGAATTTTTAGTATACCCTTAAAGTGTTAAAAAAATTTTCCCTTCTGTCAACTTACACGGTGGGCAAAGGTCAAACGTCGAAATTTTAAGAAATTCATCTTTAAAATGATTCAATATGGGAAAGACCAGAAGTGGTATTCTGAATGTTGAAACGGAAGCGGAAATTAAAAATTTTCAAATATGTTTGTAATGAAGGTCATTTGCTTTGAACAGCATTCGTTAAATGTGGAGTAACAACCATAAATTTATACTGCAGGAATACTGCAGATATACATGAAACATGATAAAACAGACAGAAGTACGTATTAAATCCATTTTCAAGCCATTACTCTGACGCATCTGAAATTAAACTTTGCATTCACAGTTGCCCCAATAAACGGGACAAATGTTAACTTAGAAATTGTTTTTGCCAACATTTTTGAATATTTGACTTTCAAGGAAAAAATAAAAAAATGTCGAGAATTTATTCAGTGATGCAACTGATATTTTTTAATATTTATATTTTTTCGCTTTAAAAAATTTATTAGAAAAAAAGAAACGTGCACTGTTTAAAATCGATAATTTTCATACCATGACAAATGCTGTTAGGGAAAACTTCAAGCTGAAATGTCTCATGTCCACGAGTTTGGCATATGGCGAAACATTTTTTTGCATAATTTTGGCCCAAAATCATAGATATTCAAACTGCTTCGAAGGGCGAGGATGGTGAAAAAATCTGTTTGAAAATGGTTATTCAAAATCCTTTTCGTCGTTTTTTTTTAAATTTATATAGCTTATTTTTTCAACTCCAAAAATTACACCATCTAAAGCTAATCAGAAGCTGGAAGTGCTCATAATACAGAATATTAGGATTATACTAAAAAAATTGACCCAATTCACGATATTGATCGATTTTCAAAATTCTATCTCCATAGAGTACAATACGAATCTTTCTCTTTCAATTAGAAATTTATGTAAACTCGAGCCGAGTGAATCAGCCTACCTTTTTCAAGCAGTGGGGGACAAAATTGGAAAAGATTGGGGAGCTCCCATGTAAGTTTAAGATAAAGTGCTTTTCAAAGAAGGGACCATATTTTATAAGAGAGTTTTTTTTTGCATACGGATAATGATAATAATGATATGACAAATGTTTTATGGAAGTTCGTAACTTTCCACTTTGGGAAAAAGGTGGAAAATCCATACATTTTTACGTTATTTAAGTCATTATGAAGCTTTAAAAAAAGAGTATAAATTTCAGATTTTGAAAAACAAATTTAGAGATCCAGTTTCAAAAAATAATATATAACAAATTTGAATTGCAATTCGGAACTTCAGCTGCAGCTCTCATTTCAAAGTTGTTGGATCTGAACTATGATGGTTTGACTCAAAAAAAATGCTTACGAAAATCTAAATTTGAATGATTTTTTACAAATTACATTTATTTTTGGAATGTGGAGCAAAGCACACCGGGTCAGCTAGTCTGTAATAAAATAGTTTGACCTCGTAAACCGGCGATAGTAATCTTCGGTTCAGAAAATATTTAAACGGTGTTTTTCGATATAAACTGCAAGCTAGCAAAGAAGATGATCTCTTCTTTTGCATGCATTAAGGCGACTACAGCACCGTTATTTGGCCTATATTTTTGCAATCTATGAGGAGCTGCATTTTATTTCTACCAATCTAATGGTGTCTCAAAAATCCTGATTTTTTTCTTTGTGGTGTTCTAATTTTTTGACGAAACCTTGGTGAGCATTCTTGCAGCATTTTTTTACTTTTCGATAAAAAAAAGAACAGTTATTGAAAAGAGTTATAACCGTTTAAGATAAAAACTCATGCCGAAAACAACAAAATCAACAAACTATAGTTTTATGTATTAGGCATACTCGGTTTGTTGAAATTTGAAAACCTGTTCAATGAGAAACTTTCCTAAAGACTTTATAATAAAATAGTATTTATTATAATCATTTGAAAAAAAAAACAATTTAGCTACTGGTTGGTGATTCAATCAGACCAATTTGAAGTCACCAATTTCTTTTTTTTTTTTTTTTCAGCCCTGGGACCAGGGAAGCCAGGTGGTTTTGTCAAGAATCAGGGCACCATGAAAAATAAAATCAGGATTCCCAATAAACATTTTGGCTGCTCAAGAACGGCAATTCGTTGAACAAAAGCTGAGCTAAAGCGTAATTGCTGCTTCAGCTTAATGGTTGAATAAAGACAAACCACAGACAAACAGACAGGCCACTCTAATTTCATTCTTCGCAAAACGGCTTTTAAGCTAGGCAATGTCGCCACCAGGTAGCGCTGCTTAAATTTGAGAGAAATCAAAATTTTCCATCAGGGTAGCCCTTGGCGGTTTTGTTTGTTTACTTTGACAACCCGAAACCTAGAAAATAGCTAAAAAAAAAGTGGATGTGAATTCTAAATTCCTTTGTAAATTGCATGGCGATATTCGGTTATTTGAACTTCCGATGGTGCCTGGACAGTGATTCTACTTGGCCGAAAGCTAAGATTGATTATGGATTGCAGAAGCTGTTTAAAAGAAACAGTTGTTTTCTAAGCAAAAAAATGCAGGTATGTGTATCTTAGGTAGTATTTTGAACCTGAAAATCTGATCATCTTTAACATTATTTCAGAAGACATGAATCCAGCCTGTGAATCCAACATACCCAAATTGATTCTCGGAGTACGACTATCGGAGAACGGCTAATTATTCGGAACATGACAAACATCGTGAAGTATCCCACTGTTCTCAGCATGAAGCACAGTTCAAAGTTTTTTCCCTGTGCAAAGCGTACAGGATTCTCGAAGCTAAAAATTTGTGTGAATGTTATAAATTTATGTGTAATATTTTGCTGAATAAATGACGTAAAAAATTGTTGGATGAAAATGTTGCAGTTCCAACTTTATTGGGAATTTATAAATTGAGTAAATATTTAGGTACATACAAGATATTTTCTTATCACAATCTTTAAATATTTGAATACTAGGCTATCTAAAGGACTTGAAATGAGAACAAAGTAATGTATTGCAGTTTTGATCTTAGTTACAAATTGTCAACACTCTTCACTGTCGACAGATCAACGAACATAACTGTGGCAGGAACATGGCAGAGTGAGTTACTATACTGGTACTGGTTATCAGGTGATTTCAGGAGACCAAGTTGGAATTCCACAGAGTTCGAAAAATCTTGATGAAAACGTTTTATAATAATTTTTTAATTATGAATCATCCTCATCAAAATCCATCTGAGAATATCCGTCACGAATGAGCTGGTATTCTACTCTTCAGAAAAGAAGGGTTGTAAGCTCGCGTTAGGTCTGGTTTGCAGCCATTAGTCACTGGATGGTAGTTTATCGCTGCTTCAATATTAAAAACAGATTAAAAAATAATCATTTCACTTCAAACAGATTGAATAACAATATGCTGGTCTGAAAATGATAAAACGGTTGTTAACTTTTCAAAACCAAACGCCGAATTGTCAAAGGTAACCATGATCATTTCTATTATCGAAATTGATTGGTAGGCAATGTCGGCTACAGATGGCAGTGCGATAGCTTTGCGAAAAATTTTCCGGATTTTCTTCAGAGTGTCCTGTCTGTTTGTCTGTGGACAAACTATAACCATGTTTCAGCGTTTAAAGAAGTCTCAGTGCAGCCAATGAAAGGAGTTGAAGAGTTGCTTCCATAAGACTATTTCAGCCTTTGTTCAACCATTCGCTACCATTGGAATTTGACAGACTGTGAACTGTGGTAAAATTGCCCTGCATGATGGTGGCTTGGTTGGAATGAGAGGGGAATTTTTGTTTTCTTTATGCAATGAGATTTTTTTTATGATTTATGAGCTTAATTTTGAAATAAAGAATAAATTTTCTCACAAATTTTATTTTTGGTGCCCAAAACTGAAAAAAAGATCATGTCTCTCACACATATTTCTAAAAAAATATTCGGTTGAGAGGCATGTTGGTCAAATAAGATCGACAAATTTTCATCGCGCCGCAGACTTCATGATTGGTTCTGCGTACTGCGGCATGCGACCAACAAGCCGGAGGCTTAAAAGTCGGGGCAGTTGAAACGAAAAAAAAACAACACAGAGGGGAAAAAGTGGGTGCGAAACATCTGACAGACAGACATTTGACTTTTTTTTATTTTATTTTTTTTTTTGGATGATCCGTCAATTGACGTTTAATGACGTTTGCTGAATAACTTCTCCAGATCAAGATGATTAAAGGCTGAAGGCACGTGAATTAGTGAATTTTTGAGACCTTCTTTCAGCCAGATTGCTGATTAAAAATTGAACCACGATATTTTTTCAGCGTTTATTCAGCAAAAAGTATTTGTTGGGTTGTCATGACACTACTAATTCTGCTTAAACTGCTTAAATATAGGCGAAATAAAGTTACTGTTAAAGCCTTAATTTATGCAACAAAGGTGGAAAGTATATTGCCTGGCCTACAGTTTGTACGAGAATACATCATTTAAATATAATCCGGACAGAAGATTATTATCGGTTTAACTATTCTATTACAGATTTGTTCGATATCCTGATGATTTTACTATAAATTTAATTTCAATTCAGGCATTTTTTGAACATCTGGACAGTTTAATTTAAGAAATCAAGACGATCTCTCGAAAGCTAGGACAAATCCTCATTTATCAGGATACCTGGCACCTTTACCTGGGACAAAACCACCAGGCAACTCGGCTTCGAACGCCATCTTCGACAGCTATTTCCGCAAGAAAAAAAAATCAAATCAGCAGTGGGCTTGTTAGGCACAAGTACATATTTTTCTTATTAAGTACAGATTATTCATTATTTTTCAGTACGGATTCTGTCTGAACAGAAGACAGATTTTAGGAATTTGGTTAAGGTTATTTCGTACAGATTTTTCCATTTAAAAAATTGATCACAAAAAGCGTTTTGAAACAGGAAATAGAAACCATATCAATTGAACATTTCATTGAAAAAAGACAGAATTAAGATTCAGGTGAAAGTCGTCAATTATAAGAAAAAATAACGAGGTGGAAAGTTGCTTCCGGATTTTGCAACATATTTGAGGTACCGTAATCCGAGGTATGATTGATAACTTTTTTTAAAATATTTATCGAATATTTTTTCTGTTAAGGGGAATGTGGCATGTTCCATATGTTTAAAACCAGTACTGGACTGCTGTAAACGTAAAATATGGTTGAAAAAATTTATAAGATTACCTTAAATTTGATTTAAAAATCGAATTCATCTTTTTTAAGAATTTGACGCTTTGGGGTAACATTGATCAGTTTCTATTTATTTTGACGGTTTTAACGAGTTTTCTTGATCATAAAGGATACAAAACATCTTCATGATACTTACAAATTGCTAGTAATTGATAAACATAGGCAGTTCGGGTGTTAAGGCCCAACAACAATTAAAATCGAAAGATGGACAATGATGCTGCATAAATTTAGGGGGCGTATTTTTTTTAAACTTTAATTATACATTTTTAACTACAAAAATATGAATTTGTGCCATCATTCAATTCTTGCGGCCCTGTTTATTTTTTTTTCCTTCAAACTTTACCATTCGATAGGGTTTCTAGCCTTTTGTCCTAGACTGGCTTACTCTTGCTCAACACTCATGCTCAAAACTCAACAAAAACTACACCAAAACTATAAATTTATTAAGGAAGAAAGTTGAACTGTCATATAAATCAAACTGCTACTTCTAAACGCTTTGATTTAATCAGGAAGAGTGTTTGTTTGCGAGCCTTCGAAAAAATAGATAATGCAAGATTTAAATAATATTTTTACTTACATTTGAAATTTTCAAAAGCAAACCAAGTTTTTCCCATTTTAAAACTCAACATGTAGGTTTTTAAACGTAGAAAAAAGTTTCGAGATATTTTAACTTGAGACTTAGTTATTAATGATTATGTGGAAAAATTTTATGTTAATCTTAGCTACCCCGATGATTAATGTTAACCCGTTTTACGGTACCTGGAAATCACACAAATTCAAACTCAACACTGACGTACACACAGATTAAAAAGTTAAGGAAAAAATATCGTAAAAGTTAAAACTTGCGTAGCTTTTTTCTCCGATTTGCCAAATAGACCCAGGAGCCAACCTTGAGATTTCCGTTATTGCACGCTCGAGCTCAGCCAATCAAAAGAAGGCCCACCCTCTACTGAGTCTCCAGAGGAACGACCAGAGACTCGAGAGCTTAGCCTTTTTATACCTTCTGGATCTGGAAGTAAAACTAGCAGTCTTTAGAACATGAATTAAGTACTTTTTCTAACTCTAACACAGTTTTAATCTAAAAAATACTTCAAACATTTTTAGACTAATGATGAGAATCACTAGAAAAAAAGATGATGAAAAAGTGTCGTGAAGAACCAAAAATAATTTTTAAGGCAAACTTTCCCTAAGAAAATTCTGGGTAGTAGTTCTGGCCAGTAGTTGAACCAAAATAAAGTAAGATATTTTAGCTTCAATATCTGTTTTCCAGAATTTTATTGACAACTGGAAATTTTTAACCATTTTTAAGTAAAGGTTAAGTCGTTTTTATTTTTAAAAAAATAGCATTTTCTTAATAAATTTTCTTTCTTATTTAATTTCAGGTAAAAACAACATCTAAAAAATTGTATTTATGATGAGCTTGTAAGTATCTTTAAATGATGAGATGAAATTTAACACTAAACATATCGACACTTTGATTATACATATCTATTCATACCACCCCGTGCGTCAAATAAGGTAAAACACTTTTTCCGCCTAAGCTCTTTCTCGAAAAGTATTTCGTTTGGCAAGCTATCTGTACCTTTGGCTTCAAACGCGACATTTTTGTTGCAATCGGGACCGTCAACCGAGGAATTTACGTGAAAGATTGTGTCTTCAAAAGCGTTTGTTACCTTTCCTGAAGAAACATGACTTGTCTGTGCTGTTTTGGCCAGATTTGGCATCCTGCCATTATGGAAAAAGGACATGGAATGGTATGCCGTTAACAACATCCAGGATGTGCCCAAGGATAAGAACGCTCCCAACATACCAGAAGAACTCACTCAATCGAAAAATACTGAATTAGAAATACAATAACACCCCCTGAAAGCAAACTCTAGACACCTTATAGGATAGACTATTGAGAATTTCATGAAGAATATTGATTTTGTGGCATTATTAAAGATTTCACTAGTATCTATACAATATACATACACAAATATTGTCATTCTTCTCGCAAAAACACCCGCAATTGTCCATCATCGGGAGTCAATCTTCGTCGTTAGCCATTTGGCCCAACTGTGCACCCATGATGACGAAAATGGATGACCAATGACCATCTTGAGTAAAGTGGCAGCTGCAGATTTGCAACTTCAGAGGTAGGTACATATCTCGTATCCACTGTCTTGGCAAATTTTCCACCCACTTGGGTTCGAAGCTGTCTGCGTTCGGACAGCGAATGATTTTTCAATACCCCAGGACCCAACTCGCGTCGCGCCTTCTGGTTTGAATGGAAACCAATAAAACTGTCAATTCGTCATCAAAAATCGTATGGTCAGTTTTTTGCGCGCGTTTGTGTCTTTGGGTGGAAGACTGTCATCCGTAAGATAGTCGACTCGTCAAAAACAGATGTTTTCCTAGAGGATGCTAAACGCCCGGCACTTGAAACTTCCGACTTGGTAGGGAGCTGGGCAAGTTTGTGGCCAATCGGATAATCCGGACCATTAGAAGATATTTGGGTGACATGAGTGTTGCCGATTTTCAGATTTTTTGGTAAAATTTTATTTGAATGTTTTTTTTTAATTTTACACTAGAATGGGTTCGTGATTCTTAAAAACTTATACTCTCATGGCGACCGTGACAAATAGTTTAACAAACTAAAACGTTGTTGCATTTTGTTTTTTAAAAAACTGTGTCTTTCTAATCATAAATTTTTATAACGATTGTGAAAGTAAATTCTTCAGAAGGTTATGATTTATTCGGAAGTCTTTTGCAACTTTGAGATCAAACTTTATCCTTCTCTGCTGATGTTGCCAATTTTGTTTTTCTTCATTCAGACAGGCATTTATTATTTTTTATTTCCCATTTTCGGTTCGGTTCCAATTCGTGGGGGTACCACTATCCAGTTGTTGTATCAATGAGCAATGATTGATTGGATGATGTGCCAAGCGAGAAAAGCTACTGTTTTTACTAACCAAACTTGTCTTTCCCATTGTTTGATCTTTGTTTTTTTTCTATCCCTGGTTCAGTGCAGATTCGTAAAGAAAAATTATGACTTATAGCATTCTTACTTTGATAATTTATCAACTGTCAATAACCCTTTTCTGTCGTTTGAATTCCTTAAATAAGTTCGATGTGATTTGAGTAGGTTTGTGTTGGTATAATGAGATTTATTAAGGTTTTTTTTTTCAATTTTAGAAATATTTAACTGAAACATTTACGAACTTATAGCATGGAAAGAATATGACAAAACAACTTTTTTATCCAGCATAGACGATGTTATCACGTGTGGCTTTCATTAGTTCCATTATTCTGAACCTTATTGAAGCGGATCCATCTTCATTCAACATTGTATTACTGCGCTTTCACGACACAATCAATACGAATGAACAAAACGCCAAAGAATTGCACACTGTCATGCATCACAATCAGTAACGATTCGAAATGCTCGTTATGCTCGATGATGACCAACAACAAATCGTATGAATTATTGATTGCCAATTTGCTGCGGATGGTCACTCGGGCAGCTCAATCCTTAGCCAGTTTATTCAGTCTGCCAGCAGTAAACTCGTAACGCATTCTCGGGGAAGATGGTTTTGGTCTGCGCGTCATGGAAGAGGTCGTGACTTTTTACACATCGACTTGATTTTTGGGATCCATCACTAATCGGGGCACGGTCTGTCAGTTGAACGGTCGGTCCAATTTGTTTGTTGTTCAAGCAAGAGGCGGCTTATTTTTTCTGATCTTCCAGCCAGCCTGTCGGTGTGGGAACTTGAATTTTAGTTGAATAGATGAGTCCCGTTTTTTTAATGCAGCTTATGCTTGCTTGACACATCATGGACATAAATGGAAACCGTGTGATCGGAATAACTAATTTAATTAGGATGAAACTATTCACTAGAAATAATTTAAAACATCTGTATGAAGAGAACAGACCAAACTTGGGAAAAACTGGATATAAAAAAAATAAACGAAATAAGAAATGATAAAAAAATAAAAAAAATTAATTTGATTTAAAATGAAAAAAATAATCTATCTTAAATTTGGTTAATCAAAAATAAAAACAAAGAAAAAAACAAAAACAAAAACAAAAACAAAAACAAAAACAAAAACAAAAACAAAAACAAAAACAAAAACAAAAACAAAAACAAAAACAAAAACAAAAACAAAAACAAAAACAAAAACAAAAACAAAAACAAAAACAAAAACAAAAACAAAAACAAAAACAAAAACAAAAACAAAAACAAAAACAAAAACAAAAACAAAAACAAAAACAAAAACAAAAACAAAAACAAAAACAAAAACAAAAACAAAAACAAAAACAAAAACAAAATCAAAAACAAAAACAAAAACAAAAACAAAAACAAAAACAAAAACAAAAACAAAAACAAAAACAAAAACAAAAACAAAAACAAAAACAACAGTAACAGTAACAGTAACAGTAACAGTAACAGTAACAGTAACAGTAACAGTAACAGTAACAGTAACAGTAACAGTAACAGTAACAGTAACAGTAACAGTAACAGTAACAGTAACAGTAACAGTAACAGTAACAGTAACAGTAACAGTAACAGTAACAGTAACAGTAACAGTAACAGTAACAGTAACAGTAACAGTAACAGTAACAGTAACAGTAACAGTAACAGTAACAGTAACAGTAACAGTAACAGTAACAGTAACAGTAACAGTAACAGTAACAGTAACAGTAACAGTAACAGTAACAGTAACAGTAACAGTAACAGTAACAGTAACAGTAACAGTAACAGTAACAGTAACAGTAACAGTAACAGTAACAGTAACAGTAACAGTAACAGTAACAGTAACAGTAACAGTAACAGTAACAGTAACAGTAACAGTAACAGTAACAGTAACAATTACAAAAACAATAATAAAAATTGACATAAATTTACAGAATTGATCACCATTGTCGATAATTGACAAAAATTGACAGAAATTGACGAAAATTGACAAAAATCGACAGAAATTGACAAAATTTGACAAAAATTGACAAAAATTGACAAAAATTGACAAAAATTGACAAAAATTGACAAAAATTGACAAAAATTGACAAAAATTGACAAAAATTGACAAAAATTGACAAAAATTGACAAAAATTGACAAAAATTGACAAAAATTGACAAAAATTGACAAAAATTGACAAAAATTGACAAAAATTGACAAAAATTGACAAAAATTGACAAAAATTGACAAAAATTGACAAAAATTGACAAAAATTGACAAAAATTGACAAAAATTGACAAAAATAGACAAAAAATTACAAAAATACACACAAATTGCTAAAAATTGACAAAAATTGACAAAAATTGACAAAAATTAAAAAAAAAGGCAAAAATTGACAAAAATTTACAAAAATTGACATTAATTGACAGAAATACACAAAAATTGACAAAAATGGACAAAAATTTGTAAAAAATTAAAAAATAAAAAAATTATAAAAAACAACAAGAATTAAAGAAAATTTAAAAATTTAAAAAAAATTAAAAAAATTGACAAAATATAACAAAATTAAAAAAAATTTACAAAAATTTACAAAACTTTACAAAAATTTACAAAAATTTACACAAATTTACAAAAATTTACAATAATTTACAAAAAATGACAAAAATTGACAAAAATTTACAAAAAATTTAAAAAATAGACAAAAATTGATAAAATTGAAAAAAAATTGACAAAAAGAAACAAAAAGTGACTTTACAAAATTAACCAAAAATTGACAAAACTAAACCAAAATTGGCAATAATTCACAAAGTTTGACAAAATTGATCAAAAATTGACAACAAAAAATGATACAAATTGAAAAAATTGAAAAAATAAGACAAAAATGAAAAATCAATTGTCAATTGGCATTTGACAATTTTTGTCAATTTTTGTTAACTTTTGTCAATTTGTTTTTTTCGTCTCTTACTGTCAATTTCTGATTATTCTTGTCAATTTTTGTCAATTTTTGTCAATTTTTGTCAATTTTTGAATATTTTTATCAATATTTCACCTTTTCTTTTGCTATTATTTATCAATTTTTGTCAATTTTTGGCAATTTTTTAAAGTTTACATATGTCACTTTTTGAAATTTTTTTGTCAATTTTTGTCAATTTTTGTGAACTTTTTATCAAAAAATTTACAAAAATTGACAAAAAATTACAAAAATTGACAAAAATTGACAAAAAATGGCAAAAATTGACAAAAATTGACAAAAATTGACAAAAATTGACAAAAATTGACAAAAATTGACAAAAATTGACAAAAATTGACAAAAATTGACAAAAATTGACAAAAATTGACAAAAATTGACAAAAATTGACAAAAATTGACAAAAATTGACAACAATTGACAAAAATTGACAAAAATTGACAAAAATTGACAAAAATTGACAAAAATTGACAAAAATTGACAAAAATTGACAAAAATTGACAAAAATTGACAAAAATTGACAAAAATTGACAAAAATTGACAAAAATTGACAAAAATTGACAAAAATTGACAAAAATTGACAAAAATTGACAAAAATTGACAAAAATTGACATAAATTGACAAAAATTGACAAAAATTGACAAAAATTGACAAAAAATTGACAAAAATTGACAAAAATTGACAAAAATTGACAAAAATTGACAAAAATTGACCAAAATTGACAAAAATCGACAAAAATTGACAAAAATAAAAAAAAGTGAGTTTACAAAATTAACCAAAAATTGACAAAACTAAACCAAAATTGGCAATAATTCACAAAGTTTGACAAAATTGAACAAAAATTGACAACAAAAAATGATACAAATTGAAAAAATTGAAAAAATAAGACAAAAATGAAAAATTTGATACCAATTTACGAAAATTAACAAAAATTTACATAAATCAATTTTGACAAAGTTTACTTAAGTTTTTTTGACAGTTTTTGTCAATTTTTGACAATTTCTGACCAATTTTATAAATTTCTGTAAATTTCTGTCAATTGATGTCCGATTTTGTCAATTTTTGTTAAATTTGTCAATTTTTGTCAATTTTTGTCAATTTTGGTCAATTTTTGTCAATTTTTGTCAATTTTTGTCAATTTTTGTCAATTTTTTCAATTTTTGTCAATTTTTGTCAATTTTGTCTTTTTTTGTAAGTTTTTGTTTATTTTTTTTCGTCAATTTTTGTCGATTTTTGTCAATTTTGGTCAATTTTTGTCAATTTTTGTCAATTTTTGTCAATTTTTGTCAATTTTTGTCAATTTTTGTCAATTTTTGTCAATTTTTGTCAATTTTTGTCAATTTTTGTCAATTTTTGTCAATTGTTGTCAATTTTTGTCAATTTTTGTCAATTTTTGTCAATTTTTGTCAATTTTTGTCAATTTTTGTCAATTTTTGTCAATTTTTGTCAATTTTTGTCAATTTTTGTCAATTTTTGTCAATTTTTGTCAATTTTTGTCAATTTTTGTCAATTTTTGTCAATTTTTGTCAATTGTTGTCAATTTTTGTCAATTTTTGTCAATTTTTGTCAATTTTTGTCAATTTTTGTCAATTTTTGTCAATTTTTGTCAATTTTTGTCAATTTTTGTCAATTTTTGTCAATTTTTGTCAATTTTTGTCAATTTTTGTCAATTTTTGTCAATTTTTGTCAATTTTTGTCAATTTTTGTCAATTTTTGTCAATTTTTGTCAATTTTTGTCAATTTTTGTCAATTTTTGTCAATTTTTGTCAATTTTTGTCAATTTTTGTCAATTTTTGCCATTTTTTGTCAATTTTTGTCAATTTTTGTAATTTTTTGTAAATTTTTGTAAATTTTTTGATAAAAAGTTCACAAAAATTGATAAAAATTGACAAAAAAATTTCAAAAAGTGACATATGTAAACTTTAAAAAATTGCCAAAAATTGACAAAAATTGATAAATAATAGCAAAAGAAAAGGTGAAATATTGATAAAAATATTCAAAAATTGACAAAAATTGACAAAAATTGACAAGAATAATCAGAAATTGACAGTAAGAGACGAAAAAAACAAATTGACAAAAGTTAACAAAAATTGACAAAAATTGTCAAATGACAATTGACAATAATTAACAAAATTTTACAAATTTTGACAAAAATTGACCAAAATTGACAAACAAGGAAAAAAAATTGACAAAAATTGACAGAGATTGACAGAAATAGACAAAAAAATTTCTTAAATTGACAAAAAATGACAAAAATTGACAAATATTGACAAATATTGACAAAAATTGAAAAAAATTGACAAAAATTGACAAAAATTGAAAAAAAAAATTAACAAAATTTGACAAACATGGACATAAATTAACAAAGATTGACAAAAATTTACAAAAATTGACAAAATTTGACAAAATCTGATAAAAATTCACAAAAATTCAAAAAAAATTGATGGAAAATGGCAAAAATTGAAAAAAATTGAAAAAAATTTACAAAAATTGACAAAAATAGACAAAAATTGACAAAAATTGACAAAAATTGACAAAAATTGACAAAAATTGACAAAAATTGACAAAAATTGACCAAAATTGTCAAAAATTGACAAAAATTGACAAAAATTTACAAAAATTGACCAAAATTGACAAAGTTTGACAATAATTGAAAAAAATTTACAAAAATTGACAAAATTTGACAAAAGTTGACAAAAATTGACAAAAATTGATAAAAATTGACAAAAATTGGCAAAAATTGACAAAAATTGACAAAAATTTACAAAACTTGACAAAATTTGATGAAAATTCACAAAAATAGAAAAGTATTTACAAAAAATGTTAAAAATTGATTAAAACTGACAAAAATTGACAATAATTGACAAAAAAAATGGTCAAAATTGATTAAATTTGACAAAAAATGATTAAAAATTACTTAAAATTGACTAAAATTTGCAAATATTTACAAAAATGGAATCATTAACAAGAATCTTAAAAATAACATAAACTGAAAAAAAAAATACAAAAATTGATAAAAAAATTTCAAAATAATATTTACAATAGTTTACAATATCTGATTATTAATCTGAAATACTATTTCAACTTCTAACTGCTTTTATAAACTTGGAGGGTATTCAAGTGCGAATCCATTTTTTCCCCGATAAGCCATTGAAATAAATCCAGCTCAATTTGCTTCCCTACAGTCCCAGTTTCGAACAGCAAGTGGAGCCTCCACCTTCTTAACTGTGAACTGGCCGGCCGAAGCAATATGTTGCCGGACAGTTGCCCATAATCGGATTTTCTTGTTTCGAGCATTCCTGCTCGTCTGTCCAACATGTCGTTTGGAATCATTTTTTGTTTTGTCTCCGATCTTCTGGCGAAGTTGCCGGGAAAAAGGCCCGGGACACGAGAGGACCATTTGTTGAACATAACGAACGTGTGAGATAATTAAAATTTAATTTAACGTCCATGATTATGTCCCAGGACGACGTTTGTCGTCTGGGGCCGGCCGGCTGTTGTTCGAAGGTGGCGAATGAAATCAATTAAAAAAAACAGGAAGATAATTTGCGAATACAGATGAAAGTCCCCGAGTGACTTGGCCAGATGGCGCCTGTTGAAAGTTTTACTTCAACTGGTTTATTAAATTGAAAAAAAAAATAATTAAAAAATTCAATTCGAATCTATCCTGTAATTCATATCTCCAAAAATAGATACTTTATTATCATCAAATGCGTTGAAGTGTCCTCTGTTAAAACATATCCCAGATAATTTGCTTCCACGATGGCTCTTGTCTCAGAAGCAGAACCCTCCCCAAAAATAAAAAAAACGAACGAATTGCTTAATTCCCGAACAAGAAAACTTTTCCGCCATAATCTGGCTGAGACAAAACAAACTTTCCGCCCAATATCGTCGTCGAAATTGGCAGTCTTTATTTTTTTTTTGACTCTACCAACTTGTCCTCACAACTTGTGTGTGACCGCACAGAACCCGGCAGAACTGTGCGCCAAATATCTCCAGAGAGCCAGACGACAATTGATCCGTGTCAGCTGGACGAGCTTTTCGCCGCCAATTACAAACACTTTCACTTTTCTGTCATTGGGCAAACACAGTCAGTACCTACTCTTCTCGAACTCGACAAAGCACATCAAATCAAATTGCGTTCAGGGTCCACGTTTGGTCTGGGAGGGTAAATTTTGAAATTTTTCTCCCTGTCTTATAATCGGTTCTTTTCAATAAATTTTGACATCCCATAAATTTGTTCGTACAGTTATAAACAAAATTTTGCAGATCGTCTACTATCTCGGCACATCACGGTGAAGTCTTGGAAATCGGTGTAGAAAAAAATCTACACCGCATATCATCACCCTATTTGAAAAAAAGGAGCTAATTCATATGTATTACAAATGTGTGCCCATTTTTGAAAAAAAAACCTGTAAAATATAAACAAAGGTTTAAAATCATTGATCAACTTCCTCGATGACTAAGAGTTTTTGACTTCTAAGAAAAATTATTATTAGTATTATTATTTTATTAAACACATTTTACCGAAGTCATAAAAAAGTTAAATAAGTTTTCTTTCAGATTTTTTTTCCGGTTCGACGAAAATCTAGGAATTTGACAAACGTCAAAAAAAAATTAATCCAAAGTGAATCTTTGATATTTTTGAAAGCAAAACAAAATACCCAATTTTTAACAGGATTACAAATGATCACAGGCATTTCTTTTCTAAGTCCGTTGGTAAGATCATTATTGTTTCATTTTTGGCAATGACAAAGTTATATGATTTTCTAGAATCAGCTTATGGAAGCCTATCCCAGTGGAATATAAATAAAATTTAATAAACCCATGAAATCTGTAAAGTTTTCTGGGATAAAAACTTTGACAAATTTTCTTATAAAATCTTTGAAAATTTGTCCGTCATCTTATCAGATGACGGCTTTAGATTTTGGCAACTTTACTCAACATGCAACAATGCAATAATCTTATACGGAACTTCCAACATCAGTTTTTTTCATTGTTTGTACAAACCAAAGGGGTCTTCGAAGCCAAATTTAAATTGCGAGAAAACTTTTCGAAAATGCGCTCAGAAAATAGTATTTTAAGTCTATAAATTTCAATAACGATTAAACGTCCAACGCTTAGAAGACAGTAATTACCTTAGAATATATTTTTTCTCCCATTTGCTTCAAGCAAAAGCGTCCCATGTGACAATATTTAAGAAAAAAGATTTTTGTCAAGGTGCAATGAAGACTTCCTCCGAATGAAAAAGAAGAAGAATTATATTGAGGCGATGTAAACTTCCGCCTAAGGTAAAAGAAGAGCAGTTGTGTTGGCGCAATGTGGACTTCTGCCTAGTCTAATACAAATTTTTAGGCACGATGAAGGCTTCCGCCAAGTTGATGATGAAGTTTTGATGAAGATGTGGACTTCCACCTAGTTTGGTACAAATTTTTTAAGCGCGATGAAGAATACCTCCTAGTTGATAGTTAAGATAAGGAGCGATGTGAACTTCCACCCAGTTGATAGTAAAGTTTTGGCACGATGTGCCTTCCACCTAGTTTGAAACAAGTTTTTCGAGGCGCGATAAATACTTCCGCCTAGTTGATCATGAAGTTGAGGCGCGGTGTATACTTCCACCTAGTTTGGTACAAATTTTTTAGGCGTCATGAAGACTTCCGCCTAGTTAATAGTAAAGTTTGATACGAATTTTTGAGGTGCGATGAAGACTTCCGCCTGGTTGATAGTAAAGTTTTGGCGTGATGTGGACTTTAGCCTAGTTTGATACGAGTTTTTTGAGGCGCGATTTAGACTTCCGCCTAGTTGATCATGAAGCTGAGACGCGATGTGGACTTCCGTCTAGTTTGATACCAATTTTGAGGGCGCGATGAAGACTTCCGCCTAGTTAAAAGTAAAGTTCAGGCGCGATGTGGACTTTCGACTAGCTTGATACGAATTTTTGAGGCGTGATGAAGACTTCCGCCCGGTCGATAGAAAAGTTTCGGCACACCTTAGATAAATTAGGATTAGCACAATGAAGACTTCCGCTTTGTGTTGAGAAACCAGACGCGATGTTAAAATAATTGGCTCGATTAACAATAATGCATAAAAAATTTTTTTGATAAGACTGATGCAATGAAGACTTCCGTCTGTGAATCAACTTTGATTTTTTTGTTGAAACATTTGGTGCGATTGAGATTTTTGACTGACAAGGTTTTTTTAATAAACTGACGCGCTGGAAACTCCTGTCAGAAGCAACAGGCTAAGATAAATTTGTGAGACGTAGGCACCAGCCTCTAGTGGCTGCACAGACTGGCGCGATGAAAAGAAACGAATGCGACATTCATTTTAATAACATTTCATTGAGATTCTTATGAATGTTACGCTTATATTCTGTGACATTCAAAATATTAAATGTCGCCATAACATTTGCCAATATGAATGTCATCGAGGCAACGACCGACTTTCATCAGCTTATCGTAACATTTTTTTTTTCCATGACTATCACAATCTCGATGCATGTTGTGACATTCATCCCAAATGTTATTTGACATTTTCTCGAGGGAATTTCTTAGCGATGACATTCACAAAATCCAAAAAGGACATGACTGCGACAGTCGTTTTCGTACTGATGAATGTCGCTCTAAGCTTCAGAAAAATGTCAAATGACATTCGGACAGTTATCACCCCTGGTTTCATTAGTTACCCTTCAAACCCCAAACCCCAAAAACTTCAAATTCTTCAAAATTTGAGAGTTTGAAAAATCCACATTAAAGATTTATTGTATTTTTTTGTTATTGGAAAAAATCAAAATATATGAATAATCAATAAATATTAGGTTTATAAAAATAACTTTAAACCCATATAAGGTTTTTTTTTCTAACTATTGGATTATTCTTTTACATTTGTTTCTGATTACCATAAAGTGAATGGATTTTCTTCTAGACCGTCATCTCTTCTAGCATGGTTTGATTGTATATCAATTTTAATTCGTTGCAAATATCGGGTCAAGAAAGTTTTTAATCCATATTAAGCTTAAATGTGTACATGATGTTAAAGTGAAAGATTTGAACATATTTACAATAGCAGAATATTTATAATTTCTTCGGCAAAGAAAAAGTAAAGGGAAATAAATTTTCTTAAAACTACCAAGATTTTTAAGACACTCTCACGACTTAGCTAATCCTTTCCAAAATCCAGAAATATGAGGTAAAATACTACTAAAATTTATGTAGTCGAAAATTTGTATCTCCAAAAATTATACTCCTGTCAGGTTGTCAACTGGTAGAATTTTCAAAGTTCATGACATCAAGCAAACGTGTCTCCAGAATTTGATGCATCTGGAAAATTCAAAAATTTCATTTTATGTCACATGTGATTCTCAAGTATTGTGCGTCAAATTTAATGAAAAAAAATTCCATTCATTGTATATTATTCATCAATGCTTGCTAAAGCTGCTGCTGATTGACTGGTATAAATCTGTAATAATGTGATTTTCAAGTCTTCATAGAAAATTCTTGGCAAATAATATAGAAACAGTACATTTTAACTAGCAAAATCAGTTTAAGGATGCATTTTTAAGTTACAAAGCAAGAATTAATAAAAATAAATCAACGATGATCAACTCTTAATTGACAATGAAAAAAATTATGTACGTTACTGAATTTTTAGCAATATAAGTGCCCAGCTAACCAGAAATCGTAAGTTGTGTTCATTGTAGATTGTATAAGCATCCAGTTTAGATTAGAATTGAATAAACATCATGTTGTAGCTAAATCAAGTTATAATTTATCGTTTATGGTTTTTATAGTTCATTATATACGATAGCATTTTGTTAATCGTATAGAAAGATCAATAAAGTTGATTCGAATCGTAGTAGAATTGTGTAAAGCTCAATATTTAATCCCACTGTACAACTAAGTAATCTTTCATGCTTGCGATCTATGATGACAAATTATTTCCATGAAAGGTCGTACAGTAATTGTGAGAACATCGCATAATGGAATTTAAACAATCTATTCGTACTTGTCATTCAAAGTCGCTTTTTAAGATAAACTTAATCGGTAAATGATGGTAAATTATGCAATTCCTATGCTAAGTAATACCGTAATCATCTTATGGCAACAATTACAAAAATTGGAAATCCTTGACAAATTTTGTATGTATGTATGTATGTATGTATGAGAACCCACCAGTGGCTGTTAGGTCTTTCGACCCGAGTCGGTACGGGAAGTCTCGATCACACGTTCAAATATTGTCCATGCTTAACTCACCAACAATATTTGCAGTGCAACCAAGGGGTCCGTTACCACTGGTTTGGGATAGGTTTGACTCACCAAACTCTCTTCCAACTGTTCGAAACAAATTTAGAATTATGAAAAGGAACCATAGTATCCCTCTCATGATTCCATATTTGCCGAGATACTCCGGCTGGTTTGAACCCACAATCCATTGTATATCAGTCTTTCGTTCGCTTGATGACCTATCCAACCCCCCACGAATCCCCTTTAACACTAGAAAGACCGCACCAGTCAAAATGACTGGTTGGACACTTTGTTTGTTGCATATCTTTGAAACACTACGCTCTAAAAATTCGTAAAAAATATGACTTTTCATGAATTTTGAATCTCTACAAAACTGTGTATTTTTTATTTCACTAGCTCTTTTAATAAGCGAGAAAAATTTCGCCATGGACACTCGGACCGTGACCAGTCAAAATGACTGGTAAAATTCACAACCCTATAACTCAAACAAGATACATTTTTTTCGCTTGCTTTTGGTTTCATTTGCAATCTACATTCAAGACAATGAGCCTAAGTTGGTTTATGGTGGGCAGGAGTGTGTCATTTGTAATGAAATTATTGATTTTCGATGCGAAGTCATGAAAATTTGAAGAAAAAGTTCTCGGATTGACCGCTGTGTGGCGCTTCAAGCACTTGACTCCCAATTTTTTAAGTTCGTTTTGTTGCTCAACTAAAATCAAACTTTCTGTCAAATTTTGGCGAAATTTCATCAAGATTTGTAAAAGTTATGTTAGATTTAATACATGTCCATTCGAGAAATCGAGTAGTTTTAGGTGATAAATATGTTTTGTACTAAACTAGAATGAGTAAAATAATTATGAATTGTGTACTCATTTATTCAAATTTGAAGACATCAGCTATGAAACTGAATAATTTAAATGGTATTTCAACATGGGTGCACGGAATATTTTTCATGTGTTGGTTATCCTCCATGGGTGCACGGATTCACCGCAGTTTCTGCCCAAGTATGTATTCACATACATTCTTAGATCATTAGGTTCAACAAATTTCCAATAGAAGTTCACTTACAAGTATTCCGGCACCCGTGTATATACCTGGTCAGCTGGCAACTGATTGAACATTCTTATTGAACATTCTTATTATAAGAGAAAACACATCTTACCTGTCGGGTTTGAACCCAAGTGTTTTCTTGCCAATACCGGGAATCGAACACAGTTCGCCTGGTATACCTAGACCAGACTCGCGCCAGCCTATCTGATAGACCACATGGGCACTAAGATATTTCAACATGGATCGCGGATTGGCTGTAAATTCACCGTTGAAAATTATATAGAAATAAATAGTTTTCAATTTGCTTCAGAACACAAAATATTTTTGAGTTAGATATGATAGGTATTTGAAATGCAATATTGATCAATCAAAAAACTTTTACGGAAAAGCAAATCAACGTGTACATTTGACAATGTTGATTTATTATTTTTATTTTCACTGTTTTCCGTCGCACGACATAACTTGATGCATATAATTCCTAAAATTCACTCGGTCCATGGTAACCGTTTTCCAATTTCTTGGATGTTGGATCTTATCAGATAAATATATGATTGCAAAAACCTGTTTTTTATAATAGATAAATAAATTTATTATTTCAAGATATAATGAATATAATTTTTTCTAGGAATGAAAAAACGGAACTTAAAATAAAAATCGTTATATAAATCATTATGTCTCAACATGAAAGACATGGTTTCGACTTTGATTTAGTTAAGATTTGTAAAAATGCTTTTTAAAAATTTTCAAAAAGTTCAATATTCGATTAAAACGCAGTATTTAACACAATTTTTCATTTGAATCTATAAAAGTCTTTATTCTTTGCCTTTAGCATGCAAACAAATTGATTATGGATGAATGGCGGTGAATCCGTGCACCCATGGTGAATTGCTCTACTTATAAAAAAAGTATACTTCAAAACCTACAATATCAGATATAATTTATAGGCAACGTGTTGAAAAATTTCAGAGCGGTGGATGCTAGAAAATATCTACTAAAACAAAATTGAAGTGAAACCGTGCACCCATGGTCAATACTTATATCCATCTAACATGATTTTATAATTAAATTGGTAATGTGTTTTAATTTTTTGATAATTATTTGAAATATTCATTTTATGACATACACGTATTCGTCAACTATGCGAAAATGAGGTGATTCCGTGCACCCATGGTGAAAAAATATTTCCATTTTATAACAAAAATGATATCGAATAAATAACAAAATAATTTCAGAAGAAAAAAGTTAAAAATATTATGATATAAAAAATTTTACCTTTACCAGTCATTTTGACTGGTCGCGGTCCGAATAGGTATATTCAATTTGCCGGTCCTTCTAGTGTTAATAGAGTTAAGCTATTTTACATTTTATAGTTAATAAATCATATAGTTATTTCGAGAAAAATAAATGATACAATCTCACCATTTCTGTTGCATTTGGTTTATACTCATCTGTAAATCGTCATTCACCGAGACCTTCATCAGCCAGCAAACACTCTCTGGATATACCATGCTAATTCGACCGCATCTTTATGCACTATTTTCGGTGGCTACTCCCGCTGGGAACATCCGGTCGCCGATTGATATCACTTTTATTGTTTTTTTTAGACTTTGTTACATTAAAAAAACAAAAATTATCGAATTGTGAATTCCGTGAAAAAAAAAACACGTCCGCTGTCAATCAGTCATCGCCTACTTTTTCTGGAAATCCTTGACAAATTTTGTTGCAAAAATGAAGGCAGATTTAATAAAGAAAAAAATATAAAAAAAATAAAAAAAGTGGCACATACTGACAAAACTGACAACATCTATGTATTGCAGATTATCGAATCGTTTAACAATACAGTAAATAGCTAGCTAAGATCGCACAGCACTGAATACAATTATAGATTGTTTATTTATTTATTAATGATCCTAGGCTAAGCCTTTTATCTGAGTCTGAACTTAAAAAACATCGACCACACTTTAATTTGTAGTAAAACACTTCTTAATACTAGCTTTAATTTGGTTTCTGGACATATTCAAGTTAATTTCTTCTACATATGCGTTGTAAAGCGCCATCATCCTGTACATTGGCTCGTTTCTTGCGTAATTTTGGATCCTGTTTGATAGCTGGAACGGCCTTATGCTGCGCAAACTATTGCGTCCTTCGTTGGGAGATATCTGTGAGAACAAGTACGGCGAATAATACCTTCCACTTGTCAAATCCTTCAAAAACAACGCGTCAATTAACTTCCTGCGATTCTCAAGCGAATCCAGTCCGACCAGCATGCACAGGGCTCGATAAACCGGCATTTCCTCTTGCCATCCAAGGTTTCTTAGCGCGTATTTGAGAAACTTCTTTTGGACTCTCTCCAGTCTATTGATGTGAACGTTGTAGTACGGTTGCCAAACAATGCTGCCATACTCAATTGAAGTCCGCACCAACCCGACATAAATTGAAACGATAGTATACGGGTCGTTCAAATCATTACAAATTCTGCTGACCATTCCAAACATTGAATTTGCTTTGGCTACCACTTGCTCTATGTGCTTTGAGAAATTCAGTTCTGTATCTATCTCCACTCCAAGATCTTTTACCGACGTCTTCCTAGTAATGATCAAGCTGTTTTCGAGGCTATACTCATAGATTATGTTCGATGTTTTCCGAGAAAAAGAAATAACGCTACATTTCGATGCATTAATTTTCAATCCATAGTTTCTGCAACATTCTGAAAATCGGTACAATGCATTTTGCAGAATCGAACAATCTTTCTGGTGACGAACAGGAAGAAATATTTTCAAATCATCAGCGTATATCAGCACGAAAACGTCGTGCAGAACTTCGGGAAACTCGTTCATAACAGTGATGAAAAGAAGGGGTCCCAAGTGACTCCCTTGTGGTACACCACTGTTAACCGAGAATGCACCAGATCTGACATTTCCCAGTCTCACGTACTGAACTCTTTCAATAAGGTAAGAATGTATCCATTTAAGGCAGTTACCAGCAATTCCATTCTTGCAAAGTACGGAAAGAAGAGCATTGATTTCAACCACATCAAATGCTTTCGACATGTCCGTGTATATGGTATCGACTTGAAGTCCTCGCATCATCCACTGTGAAGTTCGCGATACAAATTCGCCAAGATTTGTCACGGTCGACCGCCGTTTCAGAAAACCATGTTGAACGTCCGACATTTTCCTCTCCAGCCAAGGGTACATTTGGTCGTAAACGATGCTCTCAAAAAGCTTTGGTATGGCAGACAGTATTGCCACTGCACGATAATTTTCAACTAAAAGCTTAGAAGAACTTTTATGTATCGGTACGATGTGCGAAATCTTCCAAAATTTCGAAAAAATTCCTTCGTGAAGTGAGTCTGAGGCGGTGTAAGGGTGCTTCGAGTCCGTTTACACACTTTCTAAGGAACGAGTTCGGTAAGCCATCGGGACCACTACCTTTGGATTCATCGAGCTTTAAAATTTTCTCTCTGACATCTAAAATCGATATTGTTAGCTCAGGAATAACTTCTTCTGGAAATTGATATTCTTGATCACTTGGTACATTATTCGAGCAGTATACACTTCGAAAATAATTTGCAAATAGTTCTGATGCTTTTTTCGAATTATCTGCTTTATCAGTGTGATATGAAACATTTTTCGGTATTAAGTTTGATTTGCGCTTGGAATTAACATATTTCCAAAAACTTTTCGGTTCAGTTTGGATATTTTTTTGAAGATTTTCAAGGTACAAACAACGCTGGGCTCTGTGCAAGCTTTTGAATGCATTTACCGCAACTCGATATGCAGTTTTGTCATGCTGAGATTTAGTTCTACGGTAACGATTATTTTTCCTTCGTTTGTCTTTTAAGAGGCGAATTGTTTCAGCGTCAAACCACTCCGGGTATCTAGGGCAGCCTGATTTTAATTTGGTTATTCTACAATGGTTCAGCAATATGCCGTAAACGACAGTGTAGAACGACAAGAGGTTAAAATCTAATGCACATTGAACCGTGCGATAACTTTCGTTGATGTTATCGAAAACTCCAAGACTGTTCAAAAATTCTAGCATAGATCGTGCTCGTGAATTAGCTATATCGTACATGAAATCTTCGGATTGTATAAATATCGTTCTCCATTCCACCTCTAACAATGATTGAGAAACAGCTACCTCATTGAAATGTTTCATATCGATCATTACCTTGTGTTCCTGTGCTGGCGGTGTATCTTCGTACTGAACTTTATCCACATTGACGCGTAACGACATTGCTTTATGATGCGCTTCGTTCAGTATCAGCGGTGTAGTTTCTTCAATTTGACAGCACTCCACGTCGTTCGTGAATAACAAATCTAGAAACCGATTGTTTTGATTCGGTATTCCACAGACTTGAAACAGATCAGATGCTGCCATATCATCAACAAGAATAGCTTCTTCGGGTAAGCGAACATTGCTTGGCAAAAGATAAAGATCAGAATCTTCATCTCGATACCATGTAATATTTCTCAAGTTGAAATCTCCTACAATAATCGTTTTGCTTTCAGGCGAAGAGTTATTAATTAACGAGCCTACGCTAGCTGTATGTGAAGAGTATCTATGACTGCTTGATTCCGGTGGTAAGTAGATGCAGCATATAAAAATTTCGTTTTCGTCGAGATCAATTTTGACAGTAATTTCTTCATTACAGGTCGAGACATTAATCAAAGTTGTTTACGGCAATCAGAACACCTCCACCAGAAACCTTATCGGAATTGGTAGACGATCGGTCGCAGCGGTAAGTTGTAAAATATTCGGGGAATATCATTCGATCATTAATCGATGAATCCAAATTCGTTTCACAGAACGCAAACACATCGTAGTCCCACTCGAGCGATGACAAAAAAACGGTCTCGAGTCTTCTTCTGCTACGGATACTATTCATATTCTGGTAGTAAATACTTAAGCAATGCTCTCTGACCGGCAAGTAATTGTGTTTTCTTTTTACAGGCAAACGATTTGATGACCGCGACAGAAAGTTGATACTCGAAAGTGGCAAACTATTGTTGGCGAAACGAAACCTGCATTGTTGGATCCGTACGCTGAGACAAGAAGGGATTAGCAATAGGCTGTTCGTTACTTGCTACAGTTTGGGCAACGAGTTCAGCGGTGGCGAGAACAGTAGCTTCAGGTTGTGCATTGAACCGAAATATATCGGCTCGGCGCACAGTTGTGAATTCAAATTCACGGAAATATATTCCTTTCTGCCAGGTAGAGGCAGTTAGGGCCTTTTCTTTGTGTTCAATTGGAATGCCTATCTTGAATGACACAAATGATAACTCGTTCAAACATCTTCCCCTGGGTATCAGTTTTACCACTTCTACCTCGGAGTTAATACCCAAATTGACTTTAACCAATTTTGCAATTTCATCGACAGTTGTTTGGGGATCAAATTTCGAGAGGTGTAGAAAAAATTTCGGATTCTCATGGACAATTTTGACCAAGCCACCTAAATCTTCTTTTTTTACCTTCGGCTTGTGCTCTTGGAGTTAGTTGGGTTGGAGTAGAAGCGAAATTTGTGCGGTTGCGTTTAGCGCTGGGGGGAGGCAAACAAAGTTCCCCGGGCGCTTGGGTGTACGGGGATTGTTTATTTCGAGAATCGCGTTTATTTTTTCACTATTCTTTCTTACTTCATTTTTCAGCTCTTCCAGGACTCGATTGTGCTGATTTTCCATCTGAAGAACAGCGGCATTCGTTGATGCTAATGCAGTGGTAAATGTTGCGTTTTGCATGATCTTATTACAGGCTAGGCACATCCAGCGGATTTGATGGTTTTGCTTAAAAGCGTCATGCATTTCACGGGATACTTTGGCGCACTGCAAGTGGAACGCGGAATTACAAAAACCTTTGCATACGATAGCCTCATCATGGGGGACCGATGTTGCACACAAATTACAAAATTCAGCCATGTTGGATCAGGTGTACTATCTTATATCAGCGATCTAAATTTCGCGATTACTGATTGGTTTTAAATAATAACCTTCAATTTACTAGACAAAGCCTTCGGCTAAGGAAAGCAATGAAACTAAAATTTGTTAACGAAACACAGAACTACTTTACAAAATTACGAAATAACTAGAACTGATATCAAAGTTGTAAACATAAACAAACGAAGTCTTCTTCTTTCCGGCATCTATAAATAGATTTGGAGTCCGAAACGATGCAGTCAGTGGTATTTTATACGATCAACTGATTTTTAAACTGAACTCTCAACTGTACATGAACAAATGTGCTTGTTTGTATCAATATGAAATGGCGCCCATCGCCCAGCACTTCGATGAACATCTGAACGGCGCACATGCAGGAGATCAAGACGGTGGGGGAAGGTACATCGCCGGCGTAGCCAACGACGTAGAGGAGCCACTCCCAACGATGAATGAAGTTAAGGAAGCCATTCGCCAGCTGAATAGAAACAAGTCGGCTGGGAAGGATGGCATCGCAGCTGAACTCATCAAAATGGGCCCGGACAAGTTGGCCAATTGCCTACACCGGTTGATAGTCCGGATCTGGGACATAGAACAACTACCGGAGGAGTGGAAGGAGGGGGTAATATGCCCCATCTACAAGAAGGGCGACAAATTGGACTGTGAGAACTACCGAGCGATCACTGTCCTCAATGCCGCCTACAAAGTGTTGTCCCGAATCCTACTCCGCCGCCTAACGCCACAAGCAAACAGATTCGTGGGAAGTCATCAGGCCGGCTTCATGGAGGGACGGTCAACGACGGACCAGTTATTCACATTACGGCCAATCCTCCAAAAATGCCGTGAACACCAAGTCCCTACGCACCATCTATTCATCGACTTCAAAGCCGCATACGACACGATCGACCGTAACGAGCTATGGAAAATCATGGACGAGAACGGCTTTTCCGGGAAGCTGATCAGACTGATCAAGGCGACGATGGATGGAACGCAGTGCTGTGTGCAGATTTCGGGTGAATTGTCGAGTTCATTCGAATCGCGCAGGGGGCTTCGACAAGGTGATGGTCTATCCTGCATGATGTTCAACGTGGCGCTAGAAGGTGTTATTCGACGAGCGGTGGGCGAAATGCAGGGCACGATTTTCAACAGATCCAGTCAACTTATCTGCTTTGCCATCTACCGCAACATCTACCGCAAACTGAAACGCGAAGCAGGAAGGATTGGGTTGATGATTAATACGTCCAAGACGAAGTACATGCTGGCCTGCGGATCCGAGCTCGACCGAACCCGCTTGTCCAGTAATAACAAGGTCACGATCGACGGCGACGAGCTGGAGATAGTCGAAGACTTTGTCTATCTCGGCTCACTGGTGACCGCAGACAATGGCACCAGCAGTGAGATCCAAAGGCAAATTATCAGCGGAAGTCGCGCCTACTATGGACTCCACAAGCAACTGCGGTCGAGAAGACTTAGCCCTCGCACGAAGTGTAACCTGTATATGACGCTCATTAGACCGGTTGTTCTCGACGGGCACGAGACATGGATATTGCTCGAGGAGGACCTGCATACACTCGGAGTATTCGAGCGACGAGTGTTAAGAACCATCTTTGGCGGCGTACAGGAGAACGGAGTGTGGAGGCGAAGGATGAACCACGAGCTCGCGCGACTCTACGGCGAATCCAGTATCCAGAAGGTGGTGAAGGCTGGCCGGATACGCTTGGCGGGACATGTTGCGAGAATGCCGGACGACTGTCCTGCAAAACAGGTGTTCGCTACGAATCCGGTAGAAACAAGACGAGCGGGGGCGCAACGAGCGAGGTGGTTAGACCAAGAGCGTGATCTGGCGAACGTGGCGTGCCCGAGGAATTGGAGAACGGTTGCCATGGACCGAGTGAATTTTAGGAATTATGTTCGTCAAGTTATGTCGTGAGACAGAATACTATGTAAATAAAAAATAATGAAATGGCGCCGAGGAAGTATCGAAGGACAGGGAACGGAACGTTGTGAGTTCGAGACTGAGGGAAGATTGAACAACAACATCTGCATTATTAAACCAACAGTTAAAGTTAAGGACGTTCACAAGATGACAATATGCATACGCAGTTTTTGGAAATTGGCATTCATTCACCGCACTTGCCACTTGGAAATTGGCATTCACCGCACTTTCATGCTTTCCAATAAAAAATGCCCTAGACTTACAGTTTCAACACCTATTCAAACTTTTTCCTACGATGCTCATCTGATGCTTGCCTATCCGCAGATCCCGGCAACGATATACAATCCGTGTGGAGAACATCTCTCATATTTAAGAATTTTTCCTCAGATTTAAGCTTTTTTCTTCAGATTTAAGCTTTCATCTCCTATGCTCTCAAGTAAAAAAAAAACTTAAATCTGAGGAAAAAAAAAGCTCATAAACGAGATTCACCAACACTTAGTTAAAAGATGTTGGTCAAACGATACATAGACAAATCCTGTATCGTTGCCGGGACCTGCCTATCCGTCTATTCTTCATGCCTTTACAAATTCTTCTACATAGCATTAAATCCGCCCGTGTCAATGAACATACTTAAATTAATAAATTTATGAGCGTTTAAAACTCATCATCAACCAATAATTTTACAAAAACAAATAATATTTCTTTTTGATTTTACGGATTAATTTTACTGTTTTACGGGATAGCGGCATTTTACAAACATGATGGGGACATGCAAAAACCACGCTCTTATTCCATGTTCTAATCATTAACTTCAAACGATTGTTTCCAAAACCTTGAAAGATGCTTGTTAATGTCCGGCGCTTACCAAACGCGTCCTGGTTGTCCCGGAATCCATCGCTCGCCGGTACAAATATATTCGATTTGTCGCAGCACCCGAAGTCCGGACGTTTTGGCTAGACAAGATGCTAGAATCCGAGCGTTAATCGTCAGAGTTATAGAAGTTTTAGTATCTAATCCTAGTTGGGTTAGGGACAAGCGACAGGAAGAAAAAAGTGCACGTCACAGCTCACCGACAACATAAGATGTTTTTGTTAACATTTCTGAAGTTTTCTCCCTTTGAGGTTAGGAGACATTATTATTAAGGTGTTTTCAATAGTTCTTGTCTTAAAAAAGCCAATTGACTATTTAAAGTTTTTCTCACGGCGGCATAGTTAAAACAATCCGAAGACATGATTTTGATCGTGCGAAACATCTATTCTTCGATGGGTTCATCTTTTTTTTTTTTAGCTTTTCACTTTGTTTTGCCGGCCATTTGAATTTACCCTTGGGGCGCGGATCCGGGACCAACGGGTGAGTGTTTCTGTAGCATCATTTATTATACGATCATTACTTAGCTCACCATCAATTATGATAAATGATTGTCAAACCTGGAGAAGGTGACACTCGGGGGGACCGAGAATTAGTTCTCGGTCAATGGACAAACGGGGGAAAAAAGAAAAAAACCCATCATGACCTCACCCGGTAATGAAAGGACTTTCAAATGGACCCGAGCAGCGAATGGCGGCATTTCTGGACCGAATGTCGTCGTCCCACTTTGTATCAATCGAACTTATACTGTCGTTGTCGTGATAGGGATTTGTAAGTTTTTTTTTCTTCTCAGGGAAGGGGATTCTCGGTCGGATTACCTCGATAAGATGGGTTTGATGTAGTGTAAGCTTCCCGCCCGGCAGATTGCGGCAATCCGGCAGTACTAAATAAGTCAGGGGGGTCACTTTACCTTTCCCGGGCATTGGGTGTGACACATTCACGGATTTGTGTTGGGGTAGAGGTACATTGTTCGATAGGATGTCCTTAATTCCTTTGAGGTTTTTTTTTTTTCAACCTTTCCGAGCAATTCTGCTTTCAAGGAAACATGACGGAGGACGCAGGAGAGCATCTCATAACTTTTCGCCCACGGTCATGATTGATGAAAGTGATATCAGCAGAACGGGATAATTTTGCTCGCGTTGTTGCCAATCTCTCTTAAAGGCGAAAGGGGATAACCGAAATCGCTTAATTTATTTTTTTGGGAATGTGGGTCCTGGGTGCTTGGAGCAGGTGGCTTTAGGTTAATATTACAAAAATTCAAAGAGAAAATGATTAAAATAATTATAGTGAACCTCTAACGCAGGGGTGAGCAACCTTTTGAACCAATGCACGGTGGTCTAATTCTCAAAAAACCTGGCAAAAAATTTGTCAACAACATTTTTGGCTCTGAAGTTTTCTTAAATTGTACAACTGCAAAAAAAAATTTTATTTTCTGATTTTATTTAAAATTCATTGTTTTTTTTTTCATTTCTACCGTAACCACTTGAAAAATTTTAATAGCTCATAAATAGTTCCCTGTATTAATTTTTTTTTTTTACAGATTGCTGAAAATCTCTCAAATCCTTTTTTTTTTATTTTTAGCGGCCCACCGCACTCCCCCACACCAAAAGGTTCGATTGAACCCCCTGGTAATGGACGCTACTGTTCTCAGCATATCTGACTGCAAAATGATAATAAAAGTAAACGCGAGCAAATTTTAATCATGCTGAGAACACAAATATTTATATTGTCGTGCGAGGAAATGTATTACTTAACTAAATTGTCTACAATATGAATCTCAATAGAAAATAATTTCCTTTGAAGAGATTCATTATTCGATGTTTACTATTACACTATTAATTTATTGCTAATGTTATTATGTTATGTTCGATAATTTAATAAGATAAAATACTAACTACAAAATTCTTAAGAATAATAATATAAGATAATCCTATAAAGGTTAATTTAATCGAAAATCAACTCGAAATTATCATACAAATTAAATTTCATCAAAACAGATTGACATGCAAACGCTCTGGTGCTGATCACTTTTTTGAATTTTTCATTAGTTAATGCGTCGATATAGAAATTTTATGTTAGATGAGAAGTTTTTAACAATCTTGCAAACACTGATCTAAATATAGGTGAAATGCCAATGTAGTTTTTGACAATTTTTGCTTGTTTTGTCAAGACTAAAATTTTTCATCTGAAATATGATTGGTTCTATGAATCAGACGTTTTTATTCATTCTCTATCTTTTTAATTGATCATAAGACCCAGAACCAAATTTTTATTTTTTTATACTAAAACCTCTCTATAGCATAGTTTTTGACATTCAATGCTAGTTTTCGACACCAAAAGTTTTAGTTTTCGAAAAGAAATTTTCTACCTCCTTTATTTGTATAAGAATATGAATACTTCAGATTGGAATTGCATATCTACATCACTGCTTTTTTCAAACCATTGAAGCGCTAATCTTCGACAGTCGAAAACACAGTTTAAATTCCTTAAAATGTCAACAAAAATATGAAAAAAGTTACCGAAAACACTTAATAAAGAACCATATCCGTCCATTGCTTCCCTTTATTTATTGTTTATTGTTTATTGTTTATTGTTTATTGTTTATTGTTTATTGTTTATTGTTTATTGTTTATTGTTTATTGTTTATTGTTTATTGTTTATTGTTTATTGTTTATTGTTTATTGTTTATTGTTTATTGTTTATTGTTTATTGTTTATTGTTTATTGTTTATTGTTTATTGTTTATTGTTTATTGTTTATTGTTTATTGTTTATTGTTTATTGTTTATTGTTTATTGTTTATTGTTTATTGTTTATTGTTTATTGTTTATTGTTTATTGTTTATTGTTTATTGTTTATTGTTTATTGTTTATTGTTTATTGTTTATTGTTTATTGTTTATTGTTTATTGTTTATTGTTTATTGTTTATTGTTTATTGTTTATTGTTTATTGTTTATTGTTTATTGTTTATTGTTTATTGTTTATTGTTTATTGTTTATTGTTTATTGTTTATTGTTTATTGTTTATTGTTTATTGTTTATTGTTTATTGTTTATTGTTTATTGTTTATTGTTTATTGTTTATTGTTTATTGTTTATTGTTTATTGTTTATTGTTTATTGTTTATTGTTTATTGTTTATTGTTTATTGTTTATTGTTTATTGTTTATTGTTTATTGTTTATTGTTTATTGTTTATTGTTTATTGTTTATTGTTTATTGTTTATTGTTTATTGTTTATTGTTTATTGTTTATTGTTTATTGTTTATTGTTTATTGTTTATTGTTTATTGTTTATTGTTTATTGTTTATTGTTTATTGTTTATTGTTTATTGTTTATTGTTTATTGTTTATTGTTTATTGTTTATTGTTTATTGTTTATTGTTTATTGTTTATTGTTTATTGTTTATTGTTTATTGTTTATTGTTTATTGTTTATTGTTTATTGTTTATTGTTTATTGTTTATTGTTTATTGTTTATTGTTTATTGTTTATTGTTTATTGTTTATTGTTTATTGTTTATTGTTTATTGTTTATTGTTTATTGTTTATTGTTTATTGTTTATTGTTTATTGTTTACTGTGCAAAAATGTTCACAGTTTTTTGAATACAAAATTCTGAATAATATGGGGTTTTAATTATTGAAAAGAAACCGAATGTTCATTAATGGCGACAAATTTCACATTATTCGGAAGTGAAAATATATATGGGCTTATTATGACAAATTTTGGAGTGCTGATTTTATAAATTCAATAAGTTTGTTTCTATCAGCTCTTGTTTTAGAGATAAGTTTTTAAAGTTGGTAAAATTTCATTAAATTAGTTTCTGCTCTTTTCTGACAAAATTATTAATGATTTAAGATTTAAGATTAAAGATCTGCCAAAGACTGCGAGTAATTTTGACTGTTGAGAAAAATGTTATTAAAGTTTTCCTTTTGTTTCATTTCCAAATCTGCAAAAAACGGGAAATTTGACGAAATTTAAAAAAAAATTCAAACTTAATTTAATCTCTGATATTTTAAAAATCATAAGTCAAATTGTTTTGCAGTCTGCAGCAAAATTGTTAAATGTGTTAAAATCTATAGCAAATAATGAATGACTTTCTTGAGTGATGTCACAAATAGTTGTATCGGGTATTGGGTGGTATTTAGGTATTGCAATCTATAAAAGTTTGTAGAATTTTATTTTGAAGCGTTCTATCTCTAAAACAAAAATATCTGTAAAGATCTGAATTCTTGCTTGAATGAAGGATAATATATTTATTTAAAATCAGCTTTTAGTTCTAATTTGTTTTTATTAGTTTACCGATTATCAAAGATAGATTTTACACAAAACTGACCAATTTCAAAATTTCCTCACGCCCTATCACCGAAACTGGAGGTGGTAGAAGAAATCTGACAAATGTTTTGAATTCTGGACGAAAAAATCTTTCAAAATCAGTCATTGAAACACATGCACCAAAAGTGCTGTACTCTGCGATATTTAATCGGGACATTAAGCTTCGGTGACTTCTTGTGTTGCTTAATTGTCGAATTCAAAGCTTAAAAGTATGCTTTGTGCTTGAAAGCTCACCTCTCTACTAATCGAGGGCACCGTTAATTATTAGTGTCGCCGCATCCTACGATTTGTTCGGGAAAATTTTATGCCGGGAATCTTGATTAAAACCATTCATTGCCTTATGATTTTTATTTTTTATTTTTTATTACCGACTAAAATTTGCTAGGACTGTTGATTTTTCTACTCACTTAATCATGAGGTCATGCAAAAAAATTCAGTACCTGATTGAAATCAATCCAAGTTTTTTTTTCAAAACATACTTTTCCATAATAAACGGGCACTGAAACAAACAAAGGAACTATTGAACTGAAAGCTAATTTCTCAACCAATTGATGATTTATGTATGTAAATTGCTCAAAAATACCGATAAGCACGTTATTGACAAAACGTCTGACCAACGAAATTGCCCAAATATTTTTGACAACCAGCAGCCAATCAGTCACTCAAAAAGCACAGTGATGACAGGCCCGTCACCAAAGCCTTTGTCAATCTGTCCATGATCCTTATAGCCATGCAGCTCCTTCCTCCGGGATCGATCAATGGAAAGATGAATGAATGTTGTTGTTGTTGTTGTTGTCATTTTTGCGAATGGGTGCATATGCACATTTTCGAAGGTTCCAAACTCATGTGATGTGACATTCGGACGTGATTTCTTACATGGGACCGAATTGGCTGTCAGAAAGCAGAGCTCCAGACCATCAACAATATCTAATTAACCTGTCGAAGCCAGAAAAACGACTCCAATTGAGCATTCTTCCTGTCTCGTTTCGGTCAGTTTGACAGCTGATTAAATGTAATTTCTGCGGCCGTGGCCCCATCTCGGACAACTTGGACAGCCCGTGACTAATGTACCAGTCTTCATGCATTGCACGGCAACTTTACGACCAGGGAGCGCAGAAAATCGCATGAGTTCCCGAAGCTTCACGGTGATTTCTTGAATTCTTCTACAAATAAATGTCTTCGGGATCGAAGGCCAACGATTGTGCGCGATTTTTAAGTAATTTCTTTCCGTTAATGGGATTTCTTAGTTCGCGGAATCGTTTGGGATAATTTTTGGGGGGGGGTTTCGAATCAATTTGTGGAAGCAGTGTGGCCAATTGAATAACATTTATATTTGGAATCAATCAAAGATAATATTAAATTTGATAATTTAATTTTAACGGCCTTATCGGTGAATGATTATGTTGTATAAGTAAGAACTATTCAAGATTTGAAGAATCATAGAGAGGTAGAGTAGAATTAAAGAAAATGACAGGTGTTGAAAATGAGCAATTAGAGATTTTTAAGAAATGCTTCATCACACAATAATCATATAATAACGGGCTTATTTTGGACCACCTTGTTTAGCTCTAGAGAGCTCAAAAAATCAGTCTTTTACAGCAAGAACGAACACAACGAACGATTTAACAAAACAAAAAATCACGGTGACTAATCACTATTCATACCTATAATATGAAATATTCTGGATTTATACAAGCGTTCATAAAAAAATCTATTTTTTTGTGAAAAATGATAGTTTTTCTTTTATTTACTAAACATTTGTATTATTTGTAACTGTAATGAAATTAGTTTTGGAACCAATGTTTTTTATCGAAAATTTGATTTTGTTCTTTGAGTTTGGATTTCAAAAACCCAAATACGTATGAATAACAAACAAACAATATGAGAAGTTTTAAAATTTGACTTTGGTACTCTTAACATTGTTCTTTATTTTCTCTTTGAAACGACGGCAACCATGACTTTGTTTCTTTTGAAATGAATTACTTCTCGTGCGGCATTTAAATTTTTTCTCACCAAAATTTTTAATAAACTTCAAGAAAAATGGATCTCTTCTCCAATTGCAACCTCGTTAAAGAGTATACGGTCAAAATTTGGTCAAGGGAAAACGCGTGTAAATCGGTGAAATCGTTTATTTAAAAAATCTAATTAAATTTCTTTTCCAAGTTTAATTAGTATAAAATTCAGGAAAAATATTCAGTTAGGCTTCCGCTTTTCCAAATCCGAATTGCCGGGCTTTACGCTTAACCCCTGCCATCAGATTTTGTACAGCCACCTTGTCCACCTTCTTCGCCGCAGAAAGCCAGTTTGCCTTGAACTGCTGGTCGTCCTTAGCAGTTTTTTGGTCTTCTTAAGGTTCCGCTTGACAATGGTAATGATCAAAATTCAACAACTGCTTAACAAATCGCAACAATTTGCAACAGTTAGCACATTTTCACTCTATCTGAGCACCGGTTCCTCTCATTTTAACTTAAACCTTCTAATTCTCTCTAACAAATTGCAACAAATTATCACAAATTCAATCATTGGCAGCAAAATTTGTTTGATCATTGACGATGATTCTCCGTTTATCTCAGTCCCCTGTTTGTAACGGTTGATTTAGCAACTTTTAGCGATTTTGCCAGCTTTACGTGCGAGTAGCTCGGATTTTCGCGGTGCGCGAGAAAAATTTTGATACGCTGCTCTTCTTCCTTGGACGGCATTTTGACAACTGAAGAGTTAATTCCAATATCAAAATAGGAGCAACATTCTACATACACACACCTTCAAAATGAGGGGTGTTCAGGTTTGTTAAATGCAAAATTAAAAGAAATACGTTAAGTTGATATTGACCAAATTTTCACCGTATCACCCTTTATGATAAATTTTGATATTTGGATGCAAAAATGAATTTTAAGGAGTATTTTCTTCAATATGAGCTTTGGATTTTTTTTTGAAGCTTTCAAAAATAAATTTGATGGATACGTGTCTTGAAAAAATCTCCAATGCTTATTTAAAGGCCTTTCGACATTATTTTTTGCTTTTACGACTAAATCTCATCAATTTTGAAATTGAAAGAGCACAATAAATGTTTCCAATATTACCCCCCCCCCCCCCCTCCCGTCCTCTCTTTCAATGAATGAACTTATACCAAATTTGTCCACAAATTTGATAAATCATAACATTATGTTAAAATTGGTTTCGGTAGCAAATCTTTCTTCTATCTTCTTTTTTTTAATATATAAAAACTAGCTGGCCCGGTGTGCTTTGCTACACCTTTCAAAATCAAAAGATATTTTCAAAAATTATTAAAATTTTTTATTGTTTTATTGGCATTATATTAATTCAAATTATAACATAATTCATAAGCAACCGCTATAAAATGAGAGCTGCAGCTAGAGTTTCAAATTGCAACACAAAGATAACTTAAACAAATACTTTGAATCTTGCTCTATAAATTTGTATTTAAGATATGGAAATTTTAATCTATCTGGAGGGTCACAAATTAATCGTACGCAAACAGTCTAACTTATAAAATATGGTTGTTTTTGCTTGATATGTTCTGGATTTATGCTAAAAAAATGATAAGAGAGCCCCCTCTCCTGTCCTTCCCTTCACCCCCTGCTGAATGGAGGTCGTGATCTTTAATAATCATTCCCATTTTTTTTCGTTCCCAAAAATCCTCTTGTATCAAAAATATAGTTCTATTGGTTGATAAGTTTATAAGCTTTACAACTAAATGTATAAAGAGCCCCCTCCTTTCTTCCAATCTCTATACTGTAAAGCGTTAGGGTCTATAACAATCGTAAAAACATTTCTCGTAATTGAGAACTTATGCTAACAAAATTGTATTGGGCTCACCTCCATCCTCCTATGTACTTACTCACTGAAAGGAGGATGGTGTGTCAGATAATTCAAAGAATCATACAAACATTATTTTCCATGGTAAGTTTTGTCTATTTCTCGGATTTTGTAAAAAAATCTTCCCTTCCTATATACCCAATTATATTATCCTACTGTACATAGAAAAAGTATTTTTCGTACTCAAACACTTTTTGATGCCAAATTTGGTTTCATTTGCTGGATTGATTCTCGAGTTATGCAAAACATTGTATAGAAGCCTTCCTTTCCCCCTTTATATCTTTTCCGCAGAAAAAAGGTGGGGCTTCATTTTATAATTGAAACATTTCTCGTATCCAAATACCCTCACATGCCAAATATGGTTCAATTTGCTCGATCAACTCTCCAGTTATATTGAAAATTATTAGGGAGACCTCTCCTACCCCTTTTCATCCATCGCTTTGAAGGAGTGAGGGATGCAGTAAAAAATGTACGAAACTCCCCTCTCTCTTTCTTTTCTCCCCGCTGGAAGAAGGGAGGGGTCTCAAATAATCATTAGAACATGTCACGTTCCCAAATAACCATTCATGCCAAATTTGGCTCCATTTGCTTTATTAGTTTTTGAGTTATGTAAAAAATTATAAAAGAGACCCCCTCCCCCCTTTATATCTCCCTACTGGAAAGAGGGAGGGGTCTCAAATAATCATAGACATATTTTTCGTATCCAAATACCCTCCCATGCCAAATTTGGTTCCATTTGCTTTATTAGTTTTTGAGTTATGTGAAAAAATATGAAAGAGCCCCCCCCCCTTTCAACTGAAAAAAGGAGGGGTCTCAAATAATCATTGAAATATTTTTCGTATCCAAATACCTTCTCATGCCAAATTTGGTTCCAATATCTCGATTAGTTTTCGAGTTATTTGAAAAATTGTACAGTAGGCCCCCTCCCCCCTTCCTATTACCCCACTGAGAAGAGGGAGGGGTACCTTATATTTATTGAAATATTCCCCGTTCCCAAATACCACCCCATGCCAAATATGATACCATTTGCTTGATTGGTTCTCGAGTTATGCAAAAAATTGTCTTTTGTTTGGGAGGCCCCTCCCTCCCTTTCTGTTAGGGGGAGGGGTCCCAAACCATAATAGGAACCTTCCCCGGCCTCCAATACCCCCACTTGCCAAGTTTCACGTAAATCGGTTCAGTAGTTTCTGAGTCTATAGGGAACAGACAGACAGACAGACAGACAGAAATTCATTTTTATATACACTGAGGTTTTTTTTTACGCGGTATTTGGTCCCGCGTAAAAAAAAACCCGCGTAAAAAAAAACCGCGTTAATTCGAAAATCCGCGTAAAAAAAAACCGCGTTAATTCGAAAATCCGCGTAAAAAAAAACCGCGTTAATTCGAAAATCCGCGTAAAAAAAAACCGCGTTAATTCGAAAATCCGCGTAAAAAAAACCTCGTTAATTCGAAAATCCACGTAAAAAATCCATTTTAATTAAAAAATTCAAACAAAACAGCACGTTACTAAAAAAACGCGTAAGAATCATGATTATTTAAAAAATTGCGTACAATGATAGTTTATTTTTAAGATAAAAAACAAAATCAATTAGATTAATAGAATAGTAGAATATAGTGAGGCTTATTTGACAGTGTGGAATTCAGATCGTCTCATGTCTCATGTCTCAGGTCTCATGTTCCATGTCTCAGGTCTTAGGTTTCATGTCTCAGGTCTCATGTTCCATGTCTCAGGTCTCATGTCTCATGTCTCATGTCTCAGGTCTCAGGTCTCATGTCTCAGGTCACATGTCTCATGTCTCAGGTTTCAGGTCTCAGGTCTCATGTTCCATGTCTCAGGTCTCATGTCTCATGTCTCATGTCTCAGGTCTCAGGTCTCATGTCTCAGGTCACATGTCTCATGTCTCAGGTTTCAGGTCTCAGGTCTCATGTCTCAGGTCTCATGTCTCATGTCTCATGTCTCATGTCTCAGGTCTCAGGTCTCATGTCTCATGTCTCATGGCTCATGTCTCATGTCTCAGGTCTCATGTCTCATGTCTCAAGTCACATATCTCATATCTCAGGATTCAGGTCTCAGGTCTCATGTCTCATGTCTCAGGTCTCATGTCTCATGTCTCAGGTCTCAGGTCTCATGTCTCAGGTTTCAGGTCTCATGTCTCATGGCTCATGGCTCATGTCTCATGTCTCAGGTCTCATGTCTCATGTCTCAGGTTTCAGGTCTCAGGTCTCATGTCTCATGGCTCATGTCTCATGTCTCAGGTCTCATGTCTCATGTCTCAAGTCACATGTCTCATATCTCAGGATTCAGGTCTCAGGTCTCATGTCTCAGGTCTCATGTCTCATGTCTCAGGTCTCAGGTCTCAGGTCTCAGGTCTCAGGTCTCATGTCTCATGGCTCATGGCTCATGTCTCATGTCTCAGGTCTCATGTCTCATGTCTCAGGTTTCAGGTCTCAGGTCTCATGTATCACGTTCTTAGTCTCAGAGCTAAGATTTTCCTTTGAAAAGTTTCTAAGTGTTTTCCTTTGAAAAAGTCTTAGAATATTTTCTCTGAAAAACCGCGTTAATTCGAAAATCCGCGTAAAAAAAACCGCGTTAATTCGGAAATCCGCGTAAAAAAAAACGCGTTAATTCGAAAATCCGCGTAAAAAAAGCCGCGTAAAAAAAAACCGTGTAAAAAAAAACCGCGTAAAAAAAAACCTCAGTGTATATAGATGAGTTGGACTATATATGTTTGTTTGTTTGATTGTATGCACCTTGTACAAATCCACACCGCTTAACCGATCAGCTTGAAATTTGGTACAGTTATGTGTTTGGACAATGCTAAGGTTATAGTAATAGTTTTGAGCTCCACCCACCTAAGAAAAGGGACCCTCCCATACAACTTTCGTTTTTATTCCCACGAACCAAAAGTCATGGCACCCATTTTGCCAACCGATTTTCGTTTCCTTTGGCGGGATTGTTTTCACCATCACCATGGGCCGGGTATTAGAAACGACCATTAAGAGTTCACGTGTACTGGAAAGCAAATCAAAGCCTTCTAATGATCAAAAATTTAATGCCGACACTTTTGGCGGGCTTTTTTCGTCTGTAATCCTAAAATGTTTTGAAAATCTTATCTTTTTCATTTTCATATCTTGTTTAAATTTTCAAATAAATTTACCGAATTTAAAAGAACAGATTTTCCATTTTTTTCATTATCTTTTCTATTTTTTAGTCGAAATATTTAGATTTTAGAAATAATTATAATAATATAGTTTTTTTGAATTCTGAATTTTTGTGTACTTGACACATAAGCCCGTAAATCTTAACTTTTAGTAAAAAAAAAACAAAGTTCCAACCAGGACCCAATATTTCAATCGAAAGTGACAAAATATTCAGAGTTTGTAATTTTAAACTTTGAAACATGTGATTGAAAATTAATGAACTTTTTATTAATTTTCCTTAGAAAAAAATCGTCTTTTATAAGTCGATCATGATTTTTAAATTAATCTTTAAAAGTTTGAAACATGATTTGAAGTAGGTAGCAACTTCGAACTTAATTTTAATGAGAAATGTTAACTAACTTTATATTTGCTTTGTTCTTCCAATATTTGTTGTAACTTGGAACTCCTTATCTTTCAATTTTTTATCAGTTTTCATTGATGATTCACGAAATCACAACTAATCATGGTTAGTTTTTTATCTGATCTGACATTTATTCTAGAATCCAGATTTCTTTCAAACTCAGTGTTTTTGAAACGTTTATAAAAAAAATGAAGATTTTGTTTTTCTTATCAGTCCAATTTTTTTTTAGTTTGTGTGGTAATCATGAGTGAAGAACGGTGTTCGAAATTCCTTTCCTTTTTTTATTGTTTATTTTTAGTATTGCTATTATTTTTAGCTAAATTTGAAATTCGAACCCCCCCCCCCCCCCCCCCCCATGAACGGGTCCTTCGCACGGGCCTGCTGTCAAAACATTCCAGATGCGACAACTAGAAGTGATATAATAAACAGTGCGTCCAGGTTTTGGATGATCCATGCTTTGACTATGAATTTCAGTTTTTAGCTGTTTTGATCAACCCCCGTTGTTAAAAAAGCGCGGATTGTCATCCAGCAGCCCTGTTCAATCGATTCCCGAACTTAAGTGGCAGACATTTAACGATCCACTGCTGGCAATCCATGAATTAACTGTGCTGTGCAACCATTCAGTCTCAGTAGGACAAACGCAGGACCTACGGGTAGGAAACGCTGAAGGGGCTTCTTTACAAAAAGAGGCCCTGCGGGGGCATAAATTCCAACCGAATGCCTCAAATGGGACCATTCCACGCACTTACTGACTGACTGACTGACGGGACGAGGATGCGATGGTGCCAATAAGTTCTTCTTCTTGCACGAATCAATTTGCTTCTCGCTTGTTTTTCCTCCGAAAGGACATTAAATAGGTAGGGGAACTGGGGGTATAATGCCCAGTGTGGGCAAAACGCCCCACTGCTATATCTAGCTAGATATACACTTTTTTTAAGAATTCTAAACGTTATTCTCTTCTAATTAACAGTAGAAACCTTTTGTACAAAAAATTAGCATCAAATATGCGATAAATCCCTGCAAAAATCCAAAAATATTTTTCAAGTCATATTCCTTGCAATTTGTGCCTTGACTTTCGTAAGGAATAACGGCATCTATCGTCAAAATAAATTACCTGATATCTGTTTCAATGACATTGGTCTTGAAAAGCATCACAAAACGAATTATTTTTTTCTGTTATTTTGAACGATTTTTAATAAACATGTCTAGGTAGGGCAAAACGCGCCATGTCCGTTTATCTCTAAGCATGTTTTATATTTGTTTAAATGTATATGCAGCAGACCGCTGCAAAAAATGACTTTTGGCTCCCATATGTTTTTTTGATGCCTTTTGGGTCACCAAGCATCAGTGTAAAATTTGAGATGATTTGGTTAATTCCTGAGTTAGCGCAACGCTTTTCAATTTTGTATGAAAATTTGTATGGAAGAAGACATTTTTGCACATTAAATCATCCAGAAAATTCAAATAAGCTTGAAATGAAATCGGTCTTTAATTTTTGGTTTTGATTATTCTTAAGCTTTATTTTTTGCTTACATGACAAGCAGCTAAGAATTTCATGAAAAAAGTTATAACCATTTCAAGATAAAAAAAAATCTGAATCCATTGAAAAGTATTCAAAAATGGCAGACTTTGCTTGCTAAAGCTGGTAATAATTGCATGAAATGTTTTTGCAAAGGCTTTATAAATCGATAAATTCTCTGGCAATGCAAAAATGTTTTTTGAGATTTTTTATTTCCATCCTACTGTTATACAGCTTTCAAACAAGCAGTCAAAAACGAGATAATTAAATAAATGAATTTTGAAAACAAAATTTTATATAACATTGAATATTTTTTCTGGGGTACAATTTAGGATTATTTTTCATCTAAAGTTATATTTTTTGGAACTTTCTGAACATCTCTGGCGATTTTTTAATGAAAAATTTTGTTTTCCCATACAAATTTCCATACAAAATTAAAACTCGTTGCGCTAATTCAGGACTGGATGGATCGATTCCAAAATTTTTATTGCTATTTCTGGCAGCAAAACCAATCAAAAAAAGTTATGGGAGGTGTAAAAATTTTAGAATTTGAAATTTTCATACAAAGCTTGCAGCGGTCTAATATGCAGTTTCATCATAACAATTTAAAAGATATTTATATGTTGTATTGGAAAACATAACTTGAATATAAACGAATATATTTGCAATTCCTAAATTTAACATAGATTTAATTAACTATTCACAAGAATTTCAGTATATCTGGCAGCACTGCGCGTAGCAATACATTTTTCCATCTGTGAAGTAGAATACAAAATTTTTTACCTTGCAAACACTTTCGGAGGCACTTGAATCAATATACACTTATTAAACGTTAAACGGCGCGATTGGGTACACACATATGCGCATTATGCCCCTACTGAATCTGAAATCCAATTTTCAACATACTCTTCAAACTTCATTAAATTTGTGGCCTTTTTTGACCTTCCAGTTATTCTAACTATCAGATTTAGACAAAAAATAAACCAAACTTCCAAACACAATCGAAAATTTAAGTTGATCTTTTCAAATGTACTCTAAAACAAGGCTTTTTTCTTAACGTGGGCATTATGCCCCTTCTTCCCCTACGCGATTCGCCGATGGAGAAACGCAGAAAGTGATTGTAAGCGCATGATTTACGGTTGACGAAAACTGTTCTTCTGGCACGTACAAACTTTCTTGCTTTCGTCATAACAAAACTGTTGCCAATTTGATTACCGCGCTCCAGTAGGTACTCATCGCCAAATGACCGGCCCTTAAACGCGACGACACACATTAGTGCAACATGTGCCGGACTCTGGCTCCAGCTAAACTCATTCACTTAAATTCCAAACAAAAATCCCATGCATTCACATAATATGTATAGGTAAGCATGTAATCCGAACGAGGTTTCTTGCGCCATTCAGCACCACTTCTTTGTCGGATTTGCACGTACTACACACAGTCTCTCCCGGAAAGATTAATTGCATCCCATCGATCATGCGGGCATTAGTGCAAAATGACATGGGCTGGTTTATTTGGAATGCTGCTGGATGAAGTCCGGCTTAGTTGGTCCGTTTGGGTGATTACTTATGTTGAGAGAGGTATCCCTTTTTGCGCTGATGATGATTATCTTAACCTTCCAAAGCCGTTCGCTAAAAATCCGTTTCGGGGAAATTTGAACTGTGGTTTGATTTCGTTCTCCTGGCTGCTAATGTTAACCGATTTTGATGATATTATATTCATTGTCTAGGTAATTTATTCTAATTACTAAACATTTCAAAATAAAGTTGATAAGTATTACCAGATTATCAGAAACTGGTCCAGAATGTAAAAAGTCCGAAAAATCAATTTTATTTTTAAAACACTCATAACTTTTGACAGCTTTTCTGTCTTTAACTGTTTTATTAATGTTTGAAATCGTCAAGAATCCATCTATCCGACAATGTATAGATATGTTGGGGTCCAATGAAAGTGTTGACCGCTATGACTAATCTTACGGTAGAAAAAAATCTTACTTTAAAAAAACGCCATCCAATTTTGGCTTTGCATAGCTGTATTTCATTTCCCAATGAACCGATTTTCAAAACTCAAATTTTAATTTTTTGGCGTTGATTTGATCATTATTTTCATAGAACATACTTGGTCTGTCAAAATTACCAGTTCACCAGTATATTGGAATGATGATAAAGATGTTTGAAATGTGCGCTTCGGGTCATATTGACCCGAACGGCTTTGGAGGGTTAAATGCCTGTGAGGATGATGAGTACATATATTAAAATGCTTCGTCTTTGATGCTATATTCAAATGAACGAAACAAAATATGATGGACACGTTACGTTGAAAAGGAGAAATAAAAAGTTAGCCAAAGTTTCATTCAACCAAACCAATGAGCATCTTTTAATATTTAAAGTGGACTTACTTGCAAAAGAAGGAGTTTTTTGCACATTTGTCAAAAAATGCATTAAAAATTAATTTTTTTTTTTTTCAATGGCGAAATGCAAATGCTTTCATTGGCCCATGAGGGGAAAAAAGTTTAACATTACTTTAGTCATGCTGCTTAAAGTTTTAGAAGTCTACGAAAGGAAGTAAAAACTAGAAAATTAGAAATAAAACGTAAAATAAACCAGCCTCCCCGTGAAATAATTTCTCGTTTAGTTTCACTATAATATGAATATGAGTTATGGGTGTCAAGGCCGTGTGAAAGGAGGGGCGATAGGAGTTTAACCCTCCCCCCCCCCCCCCTTTTGACTATTTTTGCAAATAAAATTTTCAGTTCATGAAATAAAACAACCATAGCTGTGGGAAATTTTTGGTTTTAAAAAAGGTGTTGACCAAATTATCCGAAAAATTCACTCTAATTTGTGTTGTGACCTACTTGGCTGAATAATTCTACTGAATCAAAGCAATCGAAAGATTCCCTTTAATTCAACCACTGCAAAAGAAAAGTTCAGATAACGGTATTTCAATAGAAACTTACTATCTTCTTCATTGAGCGTTTTCGATTAGTTTCCGTTCACTGAAGAAGAAAGTATGTAAGTTGCTATTGAAATACCTTTATCTGAACTTTTCGTTTGCATTAGAGCACCTGTATCCGTGGTCCAAACAGCCGGTTTAGACCCGAATTCCGACCCAAGCAACCGCATTGGTGATCCATTATACCAGTTTCAACTCAACTTTTTTTAGAGCTGGTATAAGGATTGATCCAAAACTGATGAGATTTGGATCCAATTTGACGCAGTTCTAAACCGTTTGACAGTTAATGGAACACGAGTGCAGTTGCCATTTTTTTCATTGGATCGGATCTTATTTCTTTGGTTCAATTCTTGTATAAATTAGACCCAAGAATAGACCACGAATACAGATGCTCTTAGTTGAATTAAAGGAAATCTTTCGATTGCTTGGATTCAGCAGAAAATTTCCTCGCCTCCGGAGAGGTTTTATCCCATATCACTGTAAGACCTACAGCTTGGACTCAGGGCTTTTTATTTTACGAAAAAAAAATTATATCGAAAAGTTGTAACCAATTTTATTATAGTAATTGTTTTTTCTGTGCCAAAATCTGAACCGTTAGGTAATCAACCGGAATCAATCAATGTCCATACGGTAGATGGCGAAAAAAGCTGGGACATCGATCGGAATGGTACAGCGGATCAAGAAGCGGAACAACCTGAAGACATACAAGAAGCAGAAAGTGTCCAAACAAACGGCTGAACAAAAACCACGAGCCAAAACCAGAGCCCGGAAGCTGTATCATCGGATTTTGCAGAAGCCAGATGCGTGCGTTCTCATGGACGATGAAACTGATGTAAAAGAGGATTCCAGTAATCTTCCGGGATCACAATTCTACACTGCAGCTATTGGGGAGGATGTGAGTGACCACGAGAAGTCGATTGAGGAGGAAAAATTTGGCCAGAAAGTGCTTTTGTGGCGAGTTTCTTTATAAAAGGAACAATAAATGCCGGTATCTACCAAAAAGAGTGTTTGCAGAAAAGGTTGCTGCCACTATATAAGAAAAATACGACTCCACCATAGTTCTGGCCGGATTTGGCGTCAGCCCACTACGCTAAATCCACTCTTAGATGGTTTGAGGATAACGATGAACATTTCTTTGAGAAAGATATTAAACCAGCAAACTGCCCCCAGCTTCGCCCCATAGAACGATATTGGGCTATCGTCAAGAGAGTTTTCAAGAAGGATGGTATGGCCAACAGGACCATGGCGGTTTTCAAGAAAAGTTGGAATGCTGCGGCCAAGAAGTGTGATCAATCAGCTGTACAAAACCTAATGAAACGCGTCAAGTCGAAAGTCCGAGAATATTACCAATAATTACTTTTTTACTTGTATTTCTTCATAAACTGTAAGAATAAGCTTTTTAAAACACTTCCGAACTGTTTTTTTGTTTTAATCATAAATAAAATCGATACAATGAAAAAAACTGTGTTTATAACTTATTTTCGATACACTGGTGCTTATCTTTTTTATTCATATTTTTTATTCATATTAATAATAAATTTAATTATTATATCATTTTTTTTATTTTAAAAAAAAAATGACTTTTTTCATTTTTAATATTCAGATTTAGTCAAAAAAAAATCTTTAAAAGAAGATCAGAATTATGATTAACATGCGGTTCAAAATATAAATAAGTTTTGATTACTTTAATATTTTTAAAGCTCCTTTTTCTAATCGATCATGATTTTGAAAAACATCTTATTAAAAGTGATACATTTTTTGTACGGACGTAGGGTTCCGTTGTCTGTGTCCCACGAATTGGGTCCCAAACGGTGAACGAATCCGGACTAGCAGGAAACAGCCTTGGTCATCAAACGAACCAGCGATGGCGGAGCGAACCGAAGGCCAAACAGTGAAGCTTATTTTCGGTGGTAAAAGCACGTCCGATCGCGAGAGTTGAGTTTTAGAAGTGATTCTATTGTTGCAAATAAATATTTGACATGTCACTTAAATTATAGCGTTTCACTTCACGTATCACTTTTCGTCAGATTTTCTCACTCTTACTTCTATGTTGTGAGTGTGCACTGTTTGTAATTCATTTTAGTTTTTGTGTTATGTGTTGTGTAAAGTGTAAGGTGAAATTAATGTTTTTGTGTGAAATATTTACAGCTTATTTCTTCTCTTACAGCTATTTCACTTGACATTCATAATAATTAATTTCATTTCTTCATCGAATTCGATTGTATATAAATGATGTATCGATGACGAATCGCTGCGATGTGACTGCGTCGGAACTCGCAGAACATAGAAACTTCAAAATTTAATTTTGATCTGGAATGATTTTTGTATTCTTTGCACATTCAATGTTTAAAACCAAATTTAGAATTATTTATTTCTTACCTGTTTTTATTGCTCATGGAATTTTAATTCAAATTTTGTAAAATGTAGATCTTTTTCGATACCTATTAGTATCAACGATAATTGGAACGAATATGATTCATTTCAAATGTTAAATGTAACTATCAAAAATTCAAAAAAAAAATTATTTGCAATTCATTTTGATATCAGGAAGAATTTAATTAAAACAAATCAACTATGACCTCGATCACTGAACAGAATAGAAAAATATTCTTTCTTTCTTTTGAGATAACTTTTGATAAAAAGTTGAAAGTTTATTAAATAAATTAGTAAACATAACCAAGATTTCGAAAATGAAAGCATAAATTCAATGATCAAGTGTTCCGAATACCACGAGTTGTTTTGACATCTGAAAAAATAGTTAAGTATTTAATGTTTTCTTTTTGATTTTTTTTTCCAATTCCGCATAATTCGAGAATTTTAACGATTTAGTAGGGGAAAGTCGGGTAAAACGGACACCCTAAGGTAGAATCGCAATAGAAAGGCAGATATTGCTACTTTTACGCAGTTTTCGTGCAGATGGGCTGTTTAGGTTGCTATCGCATTAACCATTGGAATTAGTAAATTTCCTTCATCAAGTCTGTTGAAGGTTGTTGAAAGTTGTTGAAGCAATCTAAAACATGCTTGCAAATTACACTTTTCAAAAATGGTCGGGTAAAACGGACACTGCTCAGAAAAGGTACATTTTGTCGCAAATATTGCTGTTAAAGTAGGTATTTTTGTGAGTTAAGTATTTGAAAACGTTTTAAAACCAAAATGGAACCAAGTGATTCGAATCCAGAAGCGAAACAGTATGGTTTCGGAATTCCGTATTTTATAAGCGCTTTCTAAACCGGAGATCCTATTTTTACAGTTTTTACGGCCTGTTTGACATGCCGAGCGCTTTTCGACCAACAATTCTTCTTGCCAAGGTCTTTTGAAGGCATATGGAAGATCAAACCGATGAAAAGTTTAAAAGACATGGAGAAACTTATGTGTCCGTTTTACCCGACCTTGAGGTGTCCGTCTTACCCGCCTTAGCAACTTTTTTTCCAAAACGTTTGTTGTTCAAGCCCTTTGACAGAAATTTGCTGATTTTTTCTCCAGATCGTTAAAAAGAAGCCTAATAAAAACTCTTCCTTTGAAAACGGTCGAAATTTTTGAAAATTTTACGAGTTATGAACTACTAAATGAGGAGAGAAAATTACATCAAATAATGGATCCTCAAAGTTTCTGTTTGTTTTGTTTACTTTTATGGGACCTTGCTAGCTATAAATAAACAAAGGGTCTCGAAAGTGTTGATACACTTAGGTGAACAAATTCCCATCATTAGATTTTTGCCAAACATTCTAATATTCGAAATATCGAAAGTGTCCGTTTTACCCGCTGTGTCCGTCTTACCCGACTTTCCCCTATATTTTAACCGAATGGAATCTTTGAAGTTTTTCAAAGCATAAGTCAAATCATTTGGTGATCTCAAGGAAGGGCACGGGCCTGCCCTACAGTAGGCATTGCAGAATTTTTCCGCATTATGTGGAATAAGCTAATCAGAATATATTTTTTTCAAAACCTGAAATTATCTGGTAATTTGGAACAACAACACAAAATCCGGACAAATTTAAGCTAAATTAGGGTTGCCATCCGTCCCGCAAAAGCGGGACATGTCCCGCTTTTTTGTTGAATGTCCCGCCGTCCCGCTTTTTCCTCAAAATGTCCCGCTTTTTGTCTTGTAAAATGAAGTTCACTGACTTTCACAGCAAAAAATCAAACTTTAACATCAATTTCAATTCATTGGTACAACAAGAAAAATCTGGTTAAATACGTCTTTTTTCTCAAAATAAGCAGAATTTTTCATAGTTTATGTAAGACAATACTGAATAACTCTAAAATTACAGTAAGATTATGATTCAGTTACGTGTTCTTGAACCACGTTCAACCAATGTAATGTAAATTTTAACCTTAATGCTTGCTTCCAAATGATTACAGTAGAGAACAGCATTTTTGGTGCTTATGTTTCAATTAACTGATTTTGGATGATTTTGTCGTCTTGAATTCGAATCATTTGTCCGATTTTGTTAAGCTCTTGTTTTAGTTATATGGCGTGTGGGAATTTTGAAATTGACCAATTTCGGGTAAAATCGATCATTGACAACTGACGAACCAACAAACCTTCTTGAAAAACAAAAACTGATTTAGAATCCTTTGAATATCCTCCATCTTATCAAGGATTCAGATTTTGTCTAGATATTCTATTAACAAAGATACATCGCTTTAAAAATATTAAATTCTACAATTTTTAGAAATTCAAAACGATAACATTCCTGACACTGCTGAAAAAAGTGAATATTTGATATAAAAGATTTTAACTTATTTGAGAGCTTTGTTGAAGACTGCAAAATGATTGGACTTATTGTTTCGGAAATATCTAAGATATAATGTGGTTAAATATTGCCTAAAAATTTTGTCAAAACTCCAATTTTTGAGAAATTGGGAAAAATTAACAATAAGAAAACTTCTATACCTTTTTTCTGTGAAGAAAAAATGACTCGCGGTCTTCGAGAAAGCTGATCATTGAAATAAAATCTTCAATATCCAAACATTTATAATGTTCTACAGTTTTACTAAAAAAGTGCACAAATTGATTAAATTAGTTTTTATCTATTTTCCAAACTTATCAAGAGCTGTTTGAAAAAAAATTAATTGCATATCTTAGTTAAATTGCCTTTTATCACACACAGCCTTTTTCAACTCAATTGTCCAAAATATATAATGATGGAAATTTTCTCGAGTTTCGAATTTTTAAAACATATTTGAAATGTATTTGTTGTTCCTCAAATATTTTTACGTGTTATCAAATTCACCGTTCACATATAGGACTTGACTCATAACGTATCCATTCGCGTGCATTGCCAAAAATCGTGTACATAGGAGCCATGATAGAAAAACATAGCAAAATAAATGTGCGTAAAAAAACCTTAGTATACTTTCTAGGAATACATATAGATACGTATACGTATAAGTTTGGCTATACAATTAAGCTTCTATTTTAAGAATTTTTTAAATTTCCCGCTTTTTTCGGCTGTGTCCTGCTTTTTTTCGAAAAATGTCCCGCTTTTTTCTGAAAGTATCTGGCAAGCCTAAGCTAAATCCATGTTTTTAATTAACAAAAAATTTATGATTGCTCAAATTTCGATTTTTTTTATCGAAATATGCCAGAAGCTTTCAGATGTTTTTCAAGCTTCCAAAAAATAAAATATTTGGAGAAAACAAGCTCAAGTTTAAATTGATTTTTTGTTTTTTTTTATGTAAATAAATCCACCAAATACGGACTTGATTTTACAATATTCTGTAAATCAGGCTGGGCGGTAGACTGCTTAACTTTTCCACTTTACCTTGAAAACCCGGACACGTCCGAATAAATCCGAGACATTGGAAGAATTCAACATTTTCTCTTAACTATTCAATTAAGGACATATTTTAGGAAATGCCAGTGAATCAAATGTTATACTTTTACTCTCGCATGCCAAATTTGATTGCCTTCGCTTGATCAGTTTTCGAGTAAAGCAAAAATTTGTATTTTTATGGAATGAAGTTCCTATCAATTTACAACATTCGTTGTGAAAAATTTTGATTTTATGAAAGAAAAAATCAATAGTAGGTACATTGATTAAGATGTTTTCCCTCCCGTCCAAAAAAGAATCAAATCGTCTGCTGGGCGATAATGAACCTTATTTTCTACCCGGCACCATTTTTGATCACGTCAATCGATTTTGACGAGACTTGCCCTGGTACAAGATCAAACATTCTTACATCTTTTGTTCAAATTTCAAATTTTTTTAATGAGAATCGTCAAAGATACAGCAAATTTAGTGAACCAATTCCAAATTCCAAATTTCCAATTTTTACGAGGAAAGCTGTATCCTTGACTCCAGTCATTGTGAAGACAAATTTTGGAGAGCCGTTGTTGGATAGTAAAACTTGATAGTTTGAAAATTTCATGAAAAAATATCAACCAAGAGAGAAAAATGGCAGCTTGTCAAAGTTGGAAGAGAGTAAAGTCTGTTTTACAATCTGGTCGAATAAAAGATCATTTCTCTGCAAAGAAATAACGTACAACAAAAATAAAAATGTAATTTTGTAGGGTTTTAATTGCACTTTAAAGAAAAAAAATACATAAAAATCATTCGTCAGCTTTTCGGATGAATTTTCGAACATTATTTGTGATACCACCCATCTTTTTCTGCACAGTACCTAACCTCATTTGCCATCTTGTTCCACCACTTTTCCATTTAAGCGGGTTTTTCCATGGTTCTGCCACATTTCTTCAGTTTGCCCTTTACTATTGCCCAATATTTCTCGATGGGACGAAAATCCGGACAGTTTGGTGGATTGATACTTTTTTTCGACTAAATCGATCTTGTTCTCCTTATACCACTTAACGACATCCCGGCTGTAGTGGCAGCTTGCCAGGTCCGGCCAGAACTTCATCGGACCTTTGTGGGACCGAATGAATGGCAAAACCCTATTCTGGAGACATTCTTCTTTGTAAACATTTCCATTCATTGTGTCCCCAGTGATAAAAATCTTAGTCTTCTTCCCACAACTACAGATCCTTTGCCAAATCATCAACTTACGAGCAAATTTATCTACGAAAACAAAATTGAATCTACCCGCAACATTCCCTTTACGCTTCGCAAGGTAAAATTTGTTGCCGGGTATTTGTCCAAAATCCATTTTGACGTAAGTTTCGTCGTCCATCAAAATGCATCCGTTGTACTTGGTCAACACTTTCTCGTACAACTTCCTTGTCCTGGTTTTGGCAACCAGGTTTTGTTCCAGCGTCCTGTTGGGGTGTTTGCTTGCATGATACGACCGCAAGCCTTCTCGCAAGCAAATTCGTCGAGCTGTACTGTGGTTCGTCTTGAACTTTTTCGCCAAATCACGTAAGGAGATTCCAGGATTATTGAGAACTGATCGAATTACCATTTCTCGCAGCTTCCGGTCATATGTTCCACTTTTACGCCTGGTTTGTTTTGCTCGATCCACCGTAAGGGTCTCCCGGTAACATTGCAGCACCGAATTTACAGTCGATTTTGGATATTTCAGGAATTTTGCTATCTTTACCCCTGACCGCGTCGGTTTCTCTACGTGAGTGTGCAGAATTTTCTCTCGCCTTTCGCGTTCCATCGTCGATAACTTTTGACTGACTACTTCAATCTTGATGAAATTTTCACCACTAAGTAAACAAACCATCCGGATCAAAACACTGCCAATAGATTTGCGATGTGACAACTAGGGGCGCTGTAGTAAATGAAAAGATGCGACCAGATTCTATGTGAAACTGACTTTACGTAGCTTCACGCGATTTCATTCTTTTTTTAAAGCAACTGTAGATGATCTTGAAATTACCAAATTTTCAAAGAACTCATTGAAATTTGGAATAATTTCGACAAACCGAAAAATCGGCATTTTAAGATTTAAACGAGGGGCGGATTTTTGTTTCTGCCTGTCACTATATACCGTTATAAAATAACCATTATAAACGAAAAAAACAAAAACGAATCCATACAGTTAGTGTCAAACGAAAAGCTGCATACATGTCCCATCACCAGTTGAAAACACCCCAGACGTCTTAATTGTGCGGAAAACAGTTCCCTTCGGAGGAAAGTAATTATGTTATCAAAATCATTCTGTAAAAGCTGGCAAACACGTTTTATCGCTGCGTCATTAATTGCAGCCGATAAAAATGCCCTGCTGCTGATCTTTTCATCTCCCTGCTTCTGGAGGTAAACGCAGCGTTTAAGAAGACTCCTGGGCCCCCATAATGACAAACAATATTGATATCGGAGGCCCAAATGAACTAATTTATCACGGCCACTTAAAGACTCCCCCCTACCCTTCATTCGATTCTTTTTTGGCGAAGGACCTGACTGGCTCTTCTGCATCCCGAGCTGAAAAATCCCTGCTCACTCACTCAAATTAGTCCGTTAAACTGCAATATCATCGTTTTAAGACCTGCCCCGGAATTCTTCTTATTCCTTATCATTTTTTTTTTAGTCATTTGCAAAGGTCGCGTAAGAAGAAACGGATATTTTAGGGACCGAATCGGACTCGATGTGGATCTGCATGACAAGGTGGCTGGCTTGCCGAAAATTGGCGCGGCTTTCAAAATACCCAAAGAAAGCCCTTTGACCGCGAAGCTGCTTCCCGTCCTCCTCGCAGCAGCTGTCCAGATTCGAGATTCGAGGGTCCAATCAGTGAAAAACCGCAGCATCTGTCGTTCGGTAAAGAGCCAAGATTAATTGCAGTAAATTCCGCTTAAGCTGCCGGTTAAAGCTTCCAGTCGTCGAGGAGCTGAAATTGGACAGTTGGGAGGCCTCTAAAGTGTATAATAAAAGCAACAGAACGAAATTTCAATGGCACAGCATCCGGATGAGAAATGTGCATCAATTCCGTGAAAGCACAAGAATAACGGGCATCACTCTGCGAAAATATTCCGGGTCGTGCCTTTTGACAGCCGTGAAAACGATCCCGAGAAATGGGAATTTCATTCATTTGAACCATGCTCATTACGTTGCTACCTACCTTTATGTGTTTTCGGAAATCGGCATACTTTACACCGCTACATTTTAATCTTAGGATGAATATTTTTCTTGTCATTCTTTTTTCAACAATTTTACTACCTTTTCTGGTCATTTTTTTATTTTGAATTTCTCTTAAAGCTTCCCAGCATTGAGAAATTAAGTGCATTCAACCATTTCCCAGACAGCACTTGGAAATCGATATGCGATAATCAGCTCTTAAGAGTAGAAAAAAAAATTCTACTCTCAAGCATCATAGCTGAGACCGCCCGCCAGTATTATTTACACATTTTACAGCTCATTACAGTTGCGGTTTCTGAGGATTGGCGAGAGGGTTGCCTTTCTCCAGTCGACTACTTACTACTGCTGGCTGGTTCGAAATAAAACAGCAAAAGGATTCATTTCGCCGAAATATTTTCCACCCCGTTGAACACGCTTTACAATTACTCGAGTGGTGTTATTTTACATCCTATCGATAGGTTTTGATGCAGACGGTGTTGTAGTAGAGAGATTGTGCATACATTGGAGAACATTCTAGTTCTCATTACATACCAATACAGATTTGTAGGTAACGTGATTTTGCAAATTTTCAAAAATCGAACAATAAACGTTTATTTTGGAAGAATGAAGGAAATGGGGAAAAGGAAGCGGGACACTGCTCGTTTGCCTACAATTTGGTTTCATTGAACTAAGTGTAAGAAATTTATAGAAATGTTAAAATTAGAGAAGAAATTTAAACCTTTTTACCCCATTTTCTGTTAAAACTTCTTTCGATATTCTTTGAGGTAACTTTAATCTGTGAAAAGGTGATTTTCTTATTTTATATATCAGGAAGTTAGAAAAAACTTCATGGTCTGCATCTGGTCAAACACATGAGTGTTACCGGTTGAGCGATTAGCCCCTTATCATCTTCTTAGAAACACTTAGGAAACACACCCCTCGATGCAAAGTTTTGAAAAGCCTGAAGGTAGACCAAGCGACATCATCATCCAAGGACCGTTCCTGCACAGCCGGCAGTCCCTGGCTTCCGTTGCCGTCGAGAGCCAGTGAAGTCGCCTAAAAAGAAGCCGATGTAGGGCCCACCCCGGATCAGTTCTCGTGGCTCTAGCTAGACCAAGAAGTGGGGGGATTGTTCTATGGTCAAAATCCCTCAGACGTAGACAGTATTGAGAGCGAGGTCTTCGAGCGATCTAAGCAATACGAGGCTATGGCTACAGTACACTTCGGTCAGAAGCTGTGCAAGCTGCGATGCAACAACGGGCGTGAATACATCAGCAACGAATTTCAAATATTCTGTTCTGAGAAAGGAGCAAGGGCAATGATCCATGGCAGCAAGCAATCGAAGATCATGTTAACAAGACTTCCTATGAAATGTGGTTCGATCGGAGGCCAAAGCTAAACTATCTGCGTATTTTAGGGTGCCTAGCGTACGCACAGATTCCGAAAGTTTCGAATGAAAAGCGGTAGAAACTCGAATCCAAATCGAAACGGCTGGTATTTGAGGGTTCTGCAAATAATGGATATAGTCTTTGGATTGGTTCGAGCCGATCCCTCGAAATTCATCGTAACGTGGTCTTCGATGAATCCAGCTTGATGGAACCTCAACAGAAACACGCAGATCCACTCCCCTCATCCATCGAGAAGCCAGCTGAAAACCCACCAGAGTCTGAAAACAGCCTGCATGTGCCCGAAAACATACCTGAGCGCTCATCCGAGCAGTCTGTTGATCCACCTGCTGACTCCGATCACGCTGTGGTCAATAGTGTGATTGTGGAAGACCAACAAAAAAGCGACTACGAGATTAGCGCGGGGTTTCCAAAAGATGATGATGATGAACAAGATTCCATCTATTCTTAACCGGCGCTGAGACGAAGTCAGCGAACTGGAGGAGCTACTCAGCGGTACGATGCTAGCGTAGCCGCAGTCATTCAGGAGGAGCTACCTCAAAACATTAGTAAGCTTAAGCGCCCGGACGATTGGGACTCCTGGAAAACCACCATCGACGAGAAATGGCAGCCGTGAAGGGAAATAAATCTTGGGAAGCGGTTAGCTTGCCCCCAGGTCACAGAAAACCGTCCAAATGGGTGTTCATCGCTAAAGATGATGGTCGCTACAAGGCTCGATTGGTCGCGAAAGGGTGTTCCCAAAGACCAGGACTAGACTACTGGGAAACTTATGTTGCGGTGGCCAAAATGGAGAGCTTTCGTACCGTTTGGCCTTGGTCGTTCATCAGATGGACGTCAAAACTGCATTTCTTAACGGGAATTTAGAAAAGGTTATCTTCATGGAGTTGCCAAATGACGACATGGGCAAATCGAAGGTGGTTTGGCTGCAGAAAAGCCTATACGGCTTTAAAAAAGCGGGTAGTGCTAAAAATCAGCGATTCGACGATGAAATATGTAAACTTGGATTCATTCCGTTGAAGAGTGACTGCTGCGTTTACCGATCCTGTAAGCGAGGACTCATCCTCATTCTTTACGTGGATGACATCCTGATTTACAGAAAAGCTGTATCCGAGGTTATCTGGATAAAAATCGAACTAGCATGGCTATTCCAAATGAAGGATCTGTTGGAGGTCAAGACTTTCCTGGGAATGACCATCAAACGAGACTTCCAGAGGAGTACAATCGAGATTTCGCAATCAGGATATGTCGAGAAGGTTCTGCAGCAATTTGGTATGGTCGATTCGCTGGACGAAATAGATGGAGAGTGAATCACCGAGCATCATCGAGACCAGATATCTGTGCTGCGATTAGCGCACTCAGCAAATACCAGGCCTGCCTGGCGTTGGTATTCCGCAGAACCGCTAATTCGGATCCACTAATTGTATATGCGGACCCAGATTTCGCAAACGATTCCGATCATCGAAGATCTGTATCGGGCTTTGCATACATGATCTTCGGAAATCTAATTCAGTAGTCAACGAAACGTCAGCAGACGGTCAGTCTCTCTCCGACCGGAACTGAGATTGGAGCGCTGTATTATGCGGTATAGGAAGGTTTGTGGCTAGCAAACTTCCTGGGTGAATTGGGTGTGGATAGCATTCCATTTACCTTGATGAAGGACAACATTCCCTTTATCCAGTACCTGGAGAAGTTCAGCATTCTCAATTTGAGTATTGATAGAAGAGGTGTTGTTACTCACGGTTTTTCGGATCCTGCAGAAGTCCGTCAAACCGCTTGGAAGATTCCATTCTGGATCGCTGCCGACTCCTCCGTGTGAAACCCAACACCACATTGTTTTGTTTTGGTTTCGTCTTCCTTTTGTTCGGTCTAATCGGATATTGAGAACAATAGCATTTAGAAAACTAATGATGATCAAAGATGATGACAACAATACAAGTCATCATACACGATAAACTTAGCTAATACAGCATGTGGTTCGGCGTAGCCCAACAGTGTTGGCAGTTTATTCTGAGAGGATATCTCAGAATCGAATAGCGAATAAGAACTGATTCTGAGTTTGGGAAGCAGTTAGTTCAAAGCGACAAGATGATAATCGCTATAATAGTAAGTTATTGTGTTAGGACTTAACGAAGGGAATAAATAAACGATAACTCAATTCCAACACACCTGCGTCTGAAATCTCATTTCTCAACAAAGGCAATATCGTCTGCCAAGTCAAGGTCGTTCAGCTGCTCCATAGTTGTAGAATTCCACGGCAATCCTCGGTTTGGTGCACAGTCGATCGATCCAGTCTAGATCTCAGCCATTACGATAAGAACAAGCAGCGGTGATAAAATACATCCTTGTGTCAATCCAGCAGTTAATGAGATTGGATCGGATAAGACATTTTCGCAGGACTTTGCACGAAATACTTCTTAATGTGCTTCGATGATATGGACTAGGTTATCTGGGACTCCTCGTTGTCTAAGAGCAGTCCAGATGTTTTCGTGGTTCAGACGGTCGAGTGATTTTTCATCCTCATTCTTTACGTGGATGACATCCTGATTTACAGAAAAGCTGTATCCGAGGTTATCTGGATAAAAATCGAACTAGCATGGCTATTCCAAATGAAGGATCTGTTGGAGGTCAAGACTTTCCTGGGAATGACCATCAAGCGAGACTTCCAGAGGAGTACAATCGAGATTTCGCAATCAGGATATGTCGAGAAGGTTCTGCAGCAATTTGGTATGGTCGATTACAAATCCGTAAGCACACCGCTTGACACCAACGTTCGCTGGACGAAATAGATGGAGAGTGAATCACCGAGCATCATCGAGACCAGATATCTGTGCTGCGATTAGCGCACTCAGCAAATACCAGGCCTGCCTGGCGTTGGTATTCCGCAGAACCGCTAATTCGGATCCACTAATTGTATATGCGGACCCAGATTTCGCAAACGATTCCGATCATCGAAGATCTGTATCGGGCTTTGCATACATGATCTTCGGAAATCTAATTCAGTAGTCAACGAAACGTCAGCAGACGGTCAGTCTCTCTCCGACCGGAACTGAGATTGGAGCGCTGTATTATGCGGTATAGGAAGGTTTGTGGCTAGCAAACTTCCTGGGTGAATTGGGTGTGGATAGCATTCCATTTACCTTGATGAAGGACAACATTCCCTTTATCCAGTACCTGGAGAAGTTCAGCATTCTCAATTTGAGTATTGATAGAAGAGGTGTTGTTACTCACGGTTTTTCGGATCCTGCAGAAGTCCGTCAAACCGCTTGGAAGATTCCATTCTGGATCGCTGCCGACTCCTCCGTGTGAAACCCAACACCACATTGTTTTGTTTTGGTTTCGTCTTCCTTTTGTTCGGTCTAATCGGATATTGAGAACAATAGCATTTAGAAAACTAATGATGATCAAAGATGATGACAACAATACAAGTCATCATACACGATAAACTTAGCTAATACAGCATGTGGTTCGGCGTAGCCCAACAGTGTTGGCAGTTTATTCTGAGAGGATATCTCAGAATCGAATAGCGAATAAGAACTGATTCTGAGTTTGGGAAGCAGTTAGTTCAAAGCGACAAGATGATAATCGCTATAATAGTAAGTTATTGTGTTAGGACTTAACGAAGGGAATAAATAAACGATAACTCAATTCCAACACACCTGCGTCTGAAATCTCATTTCTCAACAAAGGCAATATCGTCTGCCAAGTCAAGGTCGTTCAGCTGCTCCATAGTTGTAGAATTCCACGGCAATCCTCGGTTTGGTGCACAGTCGATCGATCCAGTCTAGATCTCAGCCATTACGATAAGAACAAGCAGCGGTGATAAAATACATCCTTGTGTCAATCCAGCAGTTAATGAGATTGGATCGGATAAGACATTTTCGCAGGACTTTGCACGAAATACTTCTTAATGTGCTTCGATTATATGGACTAGGTTATCTGGGACTCCTCGTTGTCTAAGAGCAGTCCAGATGTTTTCGTGGTTCAGACGGTCGAGTGATTTTTCAAAATCAACGCAGCTCTAGCAGTTCTAGTTTTTCACGTAGCGTTGTGATGTGGCCCATACTTGATCGTCCGGATCGGAATTCAGCTTGTTGCCGTCGGAGTGTAGCGTCCATTTTCTCCTGGGTCCTGTTCAGGATCACTTTGCAGAGTATTTTGAGAGTTGTACAGACCAACGTTATACCCTGCCAACAACCAAATAAAAAGGTGGTGCAACATTTATGCTGACAGGGTCGGCTTTCAGCATTTCAGCAGGAATGCAATCCTGAATGGCCTCCATTTAATTCGGAAAATTTTGTTAACTTTTTTAAACAACAAGGTGTTCTACTTAGTATTGAAGAATCCACCTTATCATCCCGAAAGCAACGGCCAGGCTGAGCGAATAGTTCGTTTAATAATGGATGTTTTTAAAAAAAATTCTTTTGGATCAAAATATTTAAAAAATAAGAAACGGAAGAACAGATAGCATTATTTTATTTACATAGTATTCCGTCTCACGACATAACTTGACGAACATAATTCCTAAAATTCACTCGGTCCATGGCAACCGTTCTCCAATTTCTCGGGCATCCCACGTTCGCCAGATCACGCTCCACTTGGTCTAACCATCTCGCTCGTTGCGCCTGCTCGTCTTGTTCCTACCGGATTCGTAGCGAACACCTGTTTTGCAGGACAGTCGTCCGGCATTCTCGCAACATGTCCCGCCCAGCGTATCCGGCCAGCTTTCACCACCTTCTGGATACTGGGTTCGCCGTAGAGTCGCGCGAGCTCGTGGTTCATCCTTCGCCTCCACACTCCGTTCTCCTGTACGCCGCCAAAGATGGTTCTTAACACTCGTCGCTCAAATACTCCGAGTGTACGCAGGTCCTCCTCGAGCAATATCCATGTCTCGTGCCCGTAGAGAACAACCGGTCTAATGAGCGTCATATACAGGTTACACTTCGTGCGAGGGCTAAGTCTTCTCGACCGCAGTTGCTTGTGGAGTCCATAGTAGGCACGACTTCCGCTGATAATTCGCCGCCGGATCTCACGGCTGGTGTCAGTGTCTGCGGTCACCAGTGAGCCAAGATAGACAAAGTCTTCGACTATCTCCTGTTCGTCGCCGTCGATTGTGACCTTGTTATTGCTGGACAAGCGGGTTCGGTCGGTCTCGGATTCGCAGGCCAGCATGTACTTCGTCTTGGACGTATTAATCATCAACCCAATCCTTCCTGCTTCGCGTTTCAGTTTGCGGTAGATCTCCTCCACCGCCGCAGATGATATGCCGACTATATCAATGTCATGGCAAAGCAGTCTGATCAGCTTCCCGGAAAAGCCGTTCTCGTCCATGATTTTCCATAGCTCGTTACGGTCGATCGTGTTGTATGCGGCTTTGAAGTCGATGAATAGATGGTGCGTAAGGACTTGGTGTTCCCGGCATTTTTGGAGGATTTGCAGTAATGTGAATATCTGGTCCGTCGTAGACCGTCCCTTCATTAAGCCGGCCTGATGACTTCCCACGAATCTGTTTGCTTGTGGCGTTAGGCGGCGGAGTAGGATTCGGGACAACACTTTGTAGGCGGCATTGAGGACAGTGATCGCTCGGTAGTTCTCACAGTCCAATTTGTCGCCTTTCTTGTATATGGGGCATATTACCCCCTCCTTCCACTCCTCCGGTAGCTGTTCTATGTCCCAGATCCGGACTATGAACCGGTATAGGCAATCGGCAATTTACCTCCTGAAAAGTCCAGTAATTTGGTTTGATTTTCCATTTGGTTTAGTTAAGTAGTTGTTGTACATTCATTTCAAGAGGGTTTCAGCATGCAACTTTTACCCTCAATTGATAAGGAAAAATGCAAATTAATATTTTCTCGAACAGGTTAATGCTTTTTAAAAAAATTCACAAGATTCTTCAATATCATTATCAAGTGTTTCTCCTTGGTTTCGAGCTTGATCAATTTGTTCATCTCTTTATTTGAATTAGAAAATTTTGGGTTTCCGCTAGCCGATCCCAAGAATTCCTCATCGTATCAAAAAAAAATGCTTCTCATGTTGCTACACAAAGGCGTACAAATCAAAACACGGAAAGCGCCCCATGATGGGTGGCGTCAACAGGAGCAAAAACGCGTAGTCGATGGAAAGAAAAAAAAACATAAACGATAAATAAAGCAGCAGGAAAGAAGACAAATATGGCGCACTATCATGGAGCCAGTTTTTCTTTCGGCCGCCCGAGCGCGCACCATAAGTTTAGCATAATAGAATTGTTATGTGGCTCACCACGGTGATACTGACATGATAGCATAGCATCAGCAAGGTATAACTGTAGACTGAGTGAGCTGCCAAAATGCAAATGACAGACGAAGAAAAGCGAAGGTAGATAAAAATTGTATCATTCCGAGGGAAGGTAAACAGAAGCAAAAAAAAACTACTCTATCACTATAAACGGAATTCGGAAGCTGACTTTTATGCTACACCCATGTTTGGGTTTTTGTTATCGCGATGGACGATAAAGTGGCTTATGTGTAGTTTTCTAAAGGTTTTCCGTTGGCCGTTTATGCTTTTTGCCGAATGTGGCAGCCGACATGATATGGTGCTGGAGTCTGGAATGATGATGACGATGATGTGGCGGCTTGTTGTTTGATTATTTATGCTCGTTTCAGCTCTAGGCAGGTCCATTAGAAAATGCTGAAGACTTGAACTTTTTCGTTTGCAAAAAAAAAAATTCTTTTTTGGAAAAGTAAAAAACTGATTTCTATTCCATCAATGACTCAGAAATATTTTTCATTTTAATTGCGAGTCCTTTGAAACTTTTCCTGAAAGCCAATTTAGATTATCGTGTCTCTAAAATTTTAGTCCAACTTATTCATGGAAAACGCAAGATCTACCCTGCAACAACCCGTGGGAATATCTGAAAACGGATTGAGATTTCTTCCTTCATTCCAAATTTAGTGTCAAATTTCCCGAATATCAGCGTACGCTATCTTTCCCAGAAGCCTGCCAAAACATTGATAGTCGGAATGTTTTTCGTTTATCTATCTCTGGGCAGTGATCTGCATTTTTCTGTTCGTCTAGTTTTTGTTTGCCCAAGTTTAGCGATTCAAAGCAGCACGAGCGAGACACAACGCCATCAAATGCCGCCAGCCGCTCAGTTTTGGTCAATGAAAAAGAGCCACCATTAATGTGGTTTGTAGCATAGATACATACCTACAAAAGGAATGATAGTTACAGATTTGGTCATGCGATGAGTTTTTTTTCACTCTAGTGGTTGTCGTTGTTGTTGTTTTGGATGTTTATAGCCCTGTACCGATTAGGTTAAGCGCAGATTTGGGGAATTACGTGCGCAAGCCAGAGTTAGTTTAAATGTTTGAGACCGAAGACGAAACAAAGCCGTTTTTTTGTTGTTTTTGCCGCCCAGCGTTTGAGAGATCGTTGAAACAGATCATGATCGTCAACAACAGTTCCTTTTAGGGGAAACAAACGGCGCGCGGTAATCTGAGATTTAGTAGCCCCCAAATTGCGTCAATTACGAGGGAAATGAATAATTAAACGTGATTTGTGTTTCATGATTTAACGGGCAGTCCTTTTTTTTATTGAGTAACTGCAAGTTTAATTTGAAAACCATATCACGGTCTTCAATATTTGAATGGAAGGCATTTATAACAAACATCAAAGTAGGAAAATTAAGTTGTATGTATGTATGTATGTATGAAAACCCACCAGTGGCTGATAGGTCTTTCGACCCGAGGCGGTACGGGAAGTCTCAATCGCACATTCAAATATTGTTCATGCTTAACTCATCAACAATAATTGCAGCACTACCAAGGGGTCCGTTACCACTGGTTTGGGACAGGTTTGACTCATCTTACTCTCTTCCAACTGTTCGAAACAAATAAAGAATCCTGATAAGGTACTTTAGTACCCCACCCATGATTCTTAATTTGCCGAGATACTCCGGCTGGCTTGAACCTGTGTGGGACACTGTCGGATGTATGGGTAAACGACACATTCTCTCAGAGCATTCGTAGCATCTAGCCCAGTCACGACGCAACAGTCTGCTAGGTTAGTTGTGGCGTACCTCCAGTGCACGAGTCCAGCGCAGTGGGTGATCTCTGTGAGAAGCAAAGTTGCACATTTGGCGACCTACAGGACTGATTTTTATGTTTGGAAACATATTTCGTAAATGGAAAGTGAGTAGTGTGAGTTTTGTACCTTCATTTTTCGGTTTTCATGACAAAGAATCTGCTACAGAGATCACCCATCAGAAAGCGTTGAATTTGCAGAAAAGCGGTAAATACCAGTGTTGCCAAAATTTCAGGGTTGTAAGTATTCATCATATCTGAGAAAGGAAAAAGTTAAAATCATTGGAGTTGCTAAAAAAAGGCGAGTTGAGAGGACAGCCTTATGAATGCGTGTTGGGAGGACCGCATAGAAAAAGCTCAGCGTGTCGAGAGGACAGCTGTTAACAAAAAAGGCGAGTTGAGAGGACAGCCTTTTGAATGCGTGTTGGGAGGACCGCATATAAAAAAAGCACAGCGTGTCGAGAGGACAGCTGATAAAAGAAAAGGCGAGTTGAGAGGACAGCCTTATGAATGCGTGTTGGGAGGACCGCATAGAAAAAAGCTCAGCGTGTCGAGAGGACAGCTGTTAACAAAAAAGGCGAGTTGAGAGGACAGCCTTTTGAATGCGTGTTGGGAGGACCGCACAGGAAAAAAGCACAGCGTGTCGAGAGGACAGCTGTTGAAAGAAAAGGCAAGTTGAGTGGACAGCCTTATGAATGCGTGTTGGGAGGACCGCATATAAAAAAAATCACAGCGTGTCGAGAGGGCAGCTGTTAGAGGAAAAGGCGAGTTGAGAGGACAGCCTTAAGAACGCATGTTGGAATGATTGCATTGCAAAAACAGCGTATAGAGTGGACAGCTGTCTAACGGAAAGGCAAGTTCAGAGGACAGTCTCATGAATGCGTGTTTTGAGGACCGCTTAAGGAAAGAAACACAACTTGTTGGGAAAAAGCTGTTAAAGCAAAAGTCGAATTGAGAAGACAGACTAATAAATACGTGTTTAGAGGACCGCATGTGGAAAACACCGCTCTTATACAAACAAGCAAGTTGAGAGGATGACTTTATGAGTGCGTATTGTTGACTTGCATAGAAAAATTAGCGTATTGAAAGGACAGTTGTTCAAAAGAGAAAAGAGTGAAAGAGAAGTACATGGAAAAAACTGCGCGTTGAAACAGGTTTTTAAGAAAAAGAGCGTTTTTAGAGGACAGCCTTATGAATGCGTATTGGGAGAAGTGCAAAAAAAAAAGTCTTTTAAAAAGACAGCGATTAGGAAAAAAATGGCAAGTTGAAAAAGTAGCCTAACGAATGCGTATCGGAAGACCATACAAAAACAAAAGATCTGTTACAAAAAAAACATGATGGCTTAAGACTAATTGCGTATTGGGAGAACCTCAAGGTTAAAATAATAGTACGTCAAAAGCATCTGAAATGCTTGCTGAGAAGTACACTTAACGAATGCAGTTGAACTGCATGGATAAAAAAAACAGAAACTCGAGAATTCAGCTGTTACAAAAAAAAAATTTAGAATACAAACACGACAATGCAATTTTAAATACAGGAAACTTAAATTAGCAGGATCAAAGAAAGCATGGAAGACACAGCGCCTAAACGATTAATAGAAATTATTAAAAAATCAATCAAGTAATTAGCCTGACTTAAAAGTATTGCCTCGACAAAGTAAAATATTTCATTTTGGCAGTTGCTTTTAAATAGGAAGCATAGAGAATGGATAAAGAGTATTTCAATAACAGTGAGCAGAAAAGGACAACAGAGTGGAATAATATTATCCGTTGTATCGAAAGTTGAAATTCGTGGAAAGTTTTCAATCGCAGAAATCCGATACTATTTTTATATATTTACATGGTTTTCCGTCTTACGCATGAACAATATTCCTCAAATTTCTCGACCAGCTCACATTAGCTAGATCCTATACTAATATTGATTAAAAGGCTGCTAACCTGTAGCAAGCCGACAGAATTTTTCATCGTTCTGACAGGACACACAAACTTCAGAGTGCGAAGTTCAATTAACTGCGTTGTGCGAAAAGATGTTTCATTTAAATAGTACATTTGATTGAAGAATTTCTGTTTGAACTTGAGCTCGCTTTTTATGTTGGATTGATAAATTTCATTCGGTAAACTAGGATCTGATTAATCATTCGGAGCCCAGTGTTACCTTTCTCGATTCGTGAGACCCACTGAGGGGGATTAGTATTCTTTACGAAATTTCCTTCAAAGGTTTATTAAGAATATATGAGCACGTAGTAGAGTTGTTTTCCATGTCGATTGCTATAGAAGTTTCGATAAAAAATCTGTAAAAAATCTGGCAACCCTGGATCCTTATTGATGAAGGGTTCACGTATTGGTGTGGGTGAGATTTCTTCCGCTTGAAATGTGGAGAGCGGGTGAGGTGAAGGCTTTCGTTCGTTGAGTCTAGAGGGCCGTGGTTGCCACAAGAATAAATTTAACTTGAAAGGTATACATTTCCAAATGAAAGATACATCTAAAAAAAAATATATATATAATCAATATTAGGCCGTGAAGCAAAACATGAAAAAAGGTTTAAGCAGGGCACTTCTTAATAGATTTTCCGAGCCAAGCCGAAAGAGAGAGCCATCGTGGTGTTGTGAAAGCAACCGGAAATGGGGAAGAGCGTGGTTGCAGGTTATGTGCGCTCCCACTCTCTTGCAAAGTTATATGAATACGAATATGGTTTACGCTCGTGTTCCATTGTGTGCGAGTATTGGAATGTGTGTGAGTACATGTTTTGATTGGAACATGTGTTGGTTTACTTTATCAGCTGACCAGCTGGGAAAAAAGAGTATAACGAGAGAGATATTTTGATTAGCAGCGCCAGCTGATTTCGACTGGCAGAAATGCGAATTTCTTCGATCGCTGCGCCCTCTTCATTTGGTTGGAAATGCAAAAAGGTCAGTAGTAGCGAAGAGCACAAGCTTGATAGCTAGTTCGTAAATTGTATATTATGAAATTTTTTTTTTTTTAACAACTATCATTGAAAATTTTTGTTTCTTCGGAGAGAAAGGAAGATGTGTGGGACACTGTCGGATGTATGGGTAAACGACACATTCTCTCAGAGCATTCGTAGCATCTAGCCCAGTCACGACGCAACAGTCTGCTAGGTTAGTTGTGGCGTACCTCCAGTGCACGAGTCCAGCGCAGTGGGTGATCTCTGTGAGAAGCAAAGTTGCACAGAACCCACAATCCATTGTATATCAGTTTTCCGCTTGTTTGATGCCCTGTCCTGCCCCCCTATAATCCCCAAGAATAGAGTTAAGCTATTTTATTATATAATCAATCAATAAATACAACAATGTATCATATTTTACCTTGTTACCACCTGCAATTCCAATGCATGATTGTTATTTTGCCTGTTTTCAAAAGAAATCAAGAAACCAATGCAAATTAACAAAATTATTTTGTCTTTTAAAATCAAATTACGGAGTAGAAAAATGACGCATTCTGACTAACTAACTAACTAACAGGCTCAAACATCTATACCTGTTGCATAAGATTTAAAAAGTAGCAAACTTATATCACTGATCACACTGACTTGACTCTTAGAACAAAAATTCAACCATTTTCTGTCTAATTTTTTGTTGTCAGCTTTTGCAGGTTCGCAATACCGACGGCAGGTGGCGAACCTGAAAAATTTGACAAAAAATGCGGTGTAGGAAAAATTGTCCTGTTTAGCCCGATTTTATCGTAGAAATTGCGTGTTTTATTTTTAAAGTTGGGTGGCATTTCCTAACTGGGATAGCAATTCTTCAAATCGATCGATGCGCACTCTGGAATCGACATTGCGTACTGTTGGAAAAATGATTTTTTTTGTTTTTTTTTCTGGAAAAATTATCCAGAAAACGAAATCGAGTGTCCAGTCAGTATGGTCAGTGCTTATATGGTCGCAGCAAGCCTGCAGTATGGCAATATGGAAAAAAAAAACTTTCCAAAAACCCGGGGATCGCTAGTAATTTGCTTTTGCTTCAAATTTTGAATTTTAATCGATTCTTTCATCACTTTCAACCAAATATGAAATATGAAATATTCCACTAACATGCGCCTTACACAGATTCATTTAAAACCGGAATTGCAAATGGTAATAAAGATATTTCAAGGAACGAGCTCACCAATTAAGTAGCAGCAAAATCCGCATCAGCTCGCAAACACTCCCATCACATGGTACTCTTCAAACGGTTTGATACCGTTCTCTTCCAGTCAAGTTAATATGAAAGTCAGGAACTCTAATTTCGCTGCAATCCTTCCAGCAGCCAGTGGAAGAGCCTTCTTCCTCTGCACACTAACTTTGTAAGATTTTTTCCACCAAAAAACGTTATACAGTTGAAAAAAATTACTTCACTCGTTTCTATTACAGCCCTCAAGGTATCAAAAATTTAAATTGCACTGTTCAGTCGTTTCAAAACATGAAACAGTCTCACTAAAACCGACATTTTTCGTTCTTTTTCAATATTCTGGAGCTCTGAAAATTAGCTGCCAGAAAAAAACACGTCTATCCGATTCGACCGCAGCCTACTCTTTTTCACATCAAAGTAGGAAAATTAAGTTGCATATAAAATAAAATATGGCTAAACTGAATGCCATAAGCCATAATAATAAAAAAAAAAGAAACTACATTTTAAATTAACCCATTCGAGACGGAGGCCTTTTCACGACATTCGAACTCATAGTACTTTACTGTTAGATATCTTTTATGTCGTTTGATTTTTATCAAAACCATTTCCCAATACATTTTGCCTCACATTTGAGGATTCCATTGGTATAAGAATATTATTTTTCCGAGCAATAGTAAACTCACAATGAAAGATTGTTCTGACAAAGGCACAAAAATTCCATTGCACACACGGTGTGCAATCGGTCTCGAATGGGTTAAACTACATTCTAAACCAAGCTTAAAAAATCCAAATTCTGAAATACAAATATGTTTTTTCCACAATGACCAAATATTTTTATATAACTTCAGATTTGGACGTTTTATGCATTCAGTTCTTCATGAAATACTGTAAATATTCATTAAATGGTGTCTAAAATTACCACTATCACCGAATATACTGCTAGTAATACCATTGTTTAGCCCAATTTATGATGCAACTTTTATCTGAAGACACCAAAGAGGGCTAATGTCTCCTTTAAGAGTTATGAAAGAAATAAGGACAATAAATCTATTTTTTGCATTGAAAACAAACAATGGTCGAACAACTGCATTGACATAGAAAGGTATCGCGCGCTTTTAACAACATGGGAACAAAGGTACTTATCATGGCAGGTAAAAACAGTATTTTTTCATGCCTTGTATAGTTTCAGCCGCATTTTTCATGTTAAAGGTCATTACTTAAATTTTTTTAAATATTTTACTTGAAAAGCTGGTAAAATTTCAACGCGTTTTAAAGCACTATTTTATGATTTCCGTTGAAAAATAACAGAGTTTTAGAGCTTTGAAACATGGTTTGATTTAGTTCACAAAAAAATCTAACCAAATCTAACTCGAAAAATAAAACCGTTAGAAATCCTTAAAAATACATGTGTTTTAACTCATCAAAATTAATTCAATTTTCAATTTGGGGGAAGTTCTAACCCCCAGCGTAAATTGTCAGATAATAAAAAAGAAAAATCCCCATTAGCCAAATCGGGTCAGACTGCCCATATATTGTAAAATCTTCCTGGATAATACTCGGGTTTATTAACATTATTTGCTGACTTAGTCTTAGTTTTTGTGTCCGAAAACTATTTTAAGAGTTGATTTAAAAATGAACATAACTTTTTTTAAATTCTCAAATACGATTTAAACGCTGCTGATGTGATTCGATCAAAAACTTAGTTTTAAAAATAAATTCTTCATTTGCCTCTTGTATGTTTTGAAATAATGACTAGATTTTGTTTACATTTGCGAAAAAAAAGATCTTGAGCGGAACAAAATGGCTCAATTTTGGCTATCTAACGATGATTTAAAGAATATTTTAAAGTTAATCCTAATAGCTCTAGAGCTGTTTTACTAGAGAAAGAATGTAAACTGGAAACATCTTTAATAGCTCTCTTGTGTAGCTTTGAAAACTTTAATTAAATTTCATCTTTAAAGATTTTAAATTTAAAAAATTAATGTTTTTACGTAAATAACAGAAACTTGGCCTTCCAAAGTTGCTTACAAAATATCCGTACAAATTTATTTCTTACTACAAAAAAGTTATGAAATTTTCACTTTGATTCACTGTATCTTGTTTTGAAAGAATCGATTCTCTAAATTCAAATTTTAGTATTTTTTTCCAAAAATAAATTTGTTGGTTTATTTGATCGATTATCTGAATATGCGCGTTTAAGGTCAAAATGCCCCCAACAACTTTTAAAGGTAACGACAAAGTCAGTAATACAAAGGAAAATGCCTTAAATTACAAATTTTTCAAAAAAAAACCTGTACATTGCTCTTAAATGAAGGTGTTTTTGAGAAAAAAAATTCTTATTTTTTGTTATTTTATCCAGAAATTCTGTGATGGATTTCTATGAAGCTAATTTCTTTAATTTCATTGAAAATTCAAGATAAAATGGTCTTTTCTATATTTTTGTTGGGAAAAATCAGTAAACATTCAAAATCTAATCATATTTTTCTAATTCAAAGTAAGAAACCTGAATTTTATACTGACCAATGACTATGACACAGATCCAGTGATAAAAATAGGCATAAAAATCTGTGAAGTGGCAGATTTTTCTGTGATTTCGGCAACCTTGCTTCAAACAACTCATTCATAGAATCAAGTTTATAATAAATCTCAGTCTCTTATGAATCACGATAAAATTTATATTTTTTTTTTAAATAATGGAAACATTAAGTATTGAACTCAATTGATAAAACAATTGTTCCCAAACCGATTTCCATGAGTTCGACCTCAAGTGTAAACATCAAACTCTATGGAATAGGATAGGTTTTCAATACCAGGCCACCAATTGAATCGATAAATATTATAAAATAGCAAACCCGGTTTACTTTGCTACACTTTAAAGAGCTGAAGGATTTTGTGCGAAATATAATTTGAATTTTTGTTTATTAGTATATCATTTTCAATTGGAATTTCAACATCAAGAACAACCTCTTTAAATGAAAGCTGCTTCTTGAAGTTCGAGTAGTAATGGCAATGAAGATTGATTCTTATTCTGAAATAACTACATTACTTTATTGGCTTCATCAGATCTCGAATTATGCCAAAAAATATATATGGAAGCCTTCCTCCTCCTCCCCGTCTTCCTTCTGAAAGAATGAATCAAAAACCATTTCTTGTAAGCCAAGGAAACATAATTTGTGTGTGCTTGATTTGGTACGCTGTGGAACCAATTAAAGTTATTTTTGGTTCTATTAGAACTTAATTTAACATCTTTTCTGTCCCTTAAGCTGATATAATAAGAAACGTACAAAGTTGCTGCATACATTCAGGGGTATTCAGGAGCGTGTGAGACACAAGGCACAAGGCAGCGTGTTATAGAGGCGAATCTACCAGGCAAGACTTCGTGATTAATTGATATTTTGATGGAAAACTTGTTACAAAAACCCGAATAATACTTTTTTGAGTATTTCCACCATTCTATTCATTAAGAATCAATTTATAACGGTCAAAGGTTACATAATTGGCGTTCAAAGTCAGCATAGATTGGTTAAAATTGCAGCAGAATTGCGTATGTTTTAAAGCTTCTAATAATATTATTTCATTTCACGACTCACTAATGATGATGATCTTTCAATGGAGCGCGCTAAAATGAAATTGAACTTTTGAAATCTTGGATAGACGTAATACCCATTCTTGAAGATGAACTTACTTTACATCTGATGCATTATTTTAAATCAACAGTCTGATATCCGGTAACCTAATAGCCAGCATTCTCTTAAAAGAGAATTTTCTCACTTGGAACGCATCAAGCTCCTGCACGCATAATAACTTAGAAATTAAATATACGAGATTGTTCACGTAAACTATGATTTTGTTGCAACTCATCGATTCTACGTGTGTTTTAGTAACTACTTCGTTTAAAGTACGTAACTTCCGCATGAATTTCACGGAAAATTGAAGTGGATGGTTTAAAGTCAATCTGGATCATTTTTATACAAACGTGAGTTTGTGATTCTAGTAAGAAATCTGTCCGTCCTCCCTCATCAGACAACTGACTTTGTTCATGGTTTGATATTTCTGAGAAGCTGGCTTTTCCCACTTCCGGGAGTAGCATCGTCGAGAGCCAGGAAATGCACTGTTCATACTGCGCTGAACAAATTCCCAGTTCCCGGTTGTTTTGATGCCACCTCAGTGATTACAGGGTAGATATTTTAAATATTACTGAATAATGCAGTTTTTTCGACTAAAATCAGGCAACCCAGGAAACAGGAAAATTACGTCGTTCTTTCAAAAAAATCACCGGGGAACGATTCACATCGATCAGCTTTCTAGGATTATCGTCAGAAAAGCATGGTAATGCTAAAAGAATCTTTTTTTATTTTAAAAGTCGATTAAAGAAAAAACATTCAAAATAATGAAATCAATAAATTTAACACCGTTTTCCAAACGTTTGTAATCTAACAATCATAACAGTTACATAAAGAAACATTCGTGATTGGTCATAAAAGGGATAGGCTTAAAAGCGGCATGTTATCCAAACGAGAACATTGTTGTTTTTAGTTGATTAAATCAACTTTTTCAATTAATTACAAAAAATGCATTTTTTTTACTTGAGTTTTAGTAGTTTACTTATTGTAAGATTAAGATAGGGAATAATATTAAGGAGAAAGAAACTAATTATCATAAGGCAATAGTAAGAGAGTAGAAGAAAAGGCTTAAAAGTTTTGATCATATTAGTCAAAAGTGTTCCCGATCATATCCTTTAATCCAAACCTCCAAACCAATTTTTTTGCTAGTTTGATCTTTTATCCTTTCCTACCTTTTCCAATCTATCCATTGACTACTAGGACGTGGCCGGCGCTGTTTTTGTTCTTCAAAGAGAGTGTATGTATTGCCAATCCCAGGCTCTATTAATTTGAGCCCTTAAAAAAACTGATGTCCTCAGTCAATCACGGTGTAGCCACGCCCTGCAATCGTGGAATTCGAAATGTATTTATTTTCATAACGATATTTTTCAAATAACGAAAACATTTTGTAAAAACATACCTAGGTAACTTAAACTTGCATTGGTAAAATAATACGAAAGAAAAATGTCGATGAAGCATTTCGAATTCAATGATTAAAGGTAGATGTGAGTAGTCAAACAAGCTAAGTTAAGCTAATTCAAGGTTGAAAAAATATTTTATTGCTAATAAAACAAACAAATTAAAAAGCCCCAAAATGAGTCTAATTCCGTTGTCAATAAAAACGGTTTGTTAAATGTAGTTTTCTAAGATCTTTACCGTAAATAAAGCTTAGTTCTTTTAGAAATGGGACAGTTACGAGTGCGTGTATCTCAAAAACCTTTCGTTTGATCTAAATACTTTCTATGAAGGAAATGAAGGTAATTTTATGATAATTCATGTAAAATTTAAAAAATATTATTTATCGTTGTTTTGTAAGAATAAATTTTACTTTATTCTTGGTACCTCCCTTCGGCCAGCGCACACTTTTATCAGTCATGATAATGATCAGTTTTTCAAACTAATACTTCGACTAATCTGTATTTTAGGTGGCTGCACCCCCCTCCTTCAATTTCTGATACTTTTCGGACCAATACTTCTCTTTTAAAAGAAATTGAGGCCACTTTAGTGGATACAGCTGTTTCGAAATTAAAAAATTTGATCATTTTTGAGCCACTTTTTGAGCGTTTTCAATGGAATTTCTGCTGGCAAAATCTGGCAATAACGAAGTAAAACCATGAGAAGATTGAATTTTAAGTATAATCGGTAAGTAAAGATCGTAGGTTGCGAAGGGTACATAAAAGATTACTCTTTTTAGGTTTTTGAAAAGAGTGAAAACCATAGTTTTCGTTTTGAACATTGTTGTTTTTTTCCACAGGAGCAGAATTTTGGCAAATCATAATATTTTATACGAAATAATAAATAAATACATACTTTATATACTCGGGACCTTGCCACGAGTAGAAGTGGTATAGGATTCAAACGCTGGAATTTGTTCAAAATATGGTATTTCATAAGTTTTGTCGTTCATCAGTAATCATCTGTCCCATAGCCTTGGAACCAGATTTACAGCTTACGAGCTGTGGATCTGGCAAAAATTTTATGTTTTAGGCAAGGTTTGAATGACTCATTAAGAGGCAACACTTTCAGCTTATCGGAGAAATTTTTTTTGGAAATTTCAGCGATCTACCCTTAGTTTTACGCTTATTGAAAATTAAAAGTGCTGGTATGAGACTTGACTTCCCTGATGACCCTTAGCCGAAGTTGCCGATCATATGCTCCACTCCAATGGTTTATTTGAACTTTTTGGACATTTTAGACAGTATTTCCATACTTTTCCACCACTCACACACAGTAGTTCTTAAAATAATCAACGGTTTTGTCGGCTATTTATTTGATAATGATGGATTTTGAATGAAACTGTGCAAAATTATTTTTTTCTTTTTTTCTTGCATCGTAAATATCTCAAAAACAGGTAAATTTTAAATTTTGAAAAAAATAGGTCGGATAGTACTTTTTACAGGCAACAAAATGCTGCAAAAATTTTGAATGTCCGATTACTAGTAAACGAGCTATTAGCAAAAGAAAGTGTCCCATTTCTAAAAGAACTAAGCTTTACCGTTATTGAAGCTCAAAAGCTAACGGCTAACAACTTTTAAATGGGACCAATCGAAGGTTTCTCATTCGTCTGGATGATGAAGACGAAGCATGAAACTCCAACAGATATCCCAGAGCGATGCACCAACATGTGGTAGTGAATGTGAATGCCATTTTAAATGATATGCAATTTGTAAGACTGCAACGAGCCAAAAAAAAAACAATCAAAACACCACGATAATCACACCGGGAGTGAAGATCCTTATCGTTAGGCTCGGAAATTTTGCCAACCTACTCACTTATTTTTTAACTACCAGGCAACGAAACGGGGTGATCTGAATAGCCATCGCATTGACATGGACTACACGGGGTGATCTGACAGATCTCTAATTGAAATTTCGCACGCATTCCTATAATTATCTTATCATGTAGCGAACGCGGTTGAACCACCAGCTGTGGTCGATTTTGTTTCTCCTGTTTTTCCTCTTTCAGGGACTTAATTCAACAAGTTGGTACCTCTACAGAAGATGATGGTAGCTTTTCCATTCGCTGATTATATGATTATGGGGTGAGAAATCATCCCGTGCCTCTCCCCGTAAGAGCCCTATCACCAAGAAAAGAATCACACTGAGCAAGTATCTTCACATTACCCAACACCCGACTACGATTGGACTTTGGCAACCTTTTCCATAAAATCCTGGCTGACTGTTTTGATGAGATTGGACGACCGACGCGCAAAATGCATTAAGCTAAATTAAATCATTACACATTATGGGGCTGCATTAAGTGGGTAATATTTTCCTGTGTACTACCCTTCGGGAGAAGTTCCAAAATTGGGAGCGAACATAATACATACATACGTGTATGCTGCTTCTGGAAGCACCTTGCCTGGGAAGTGCATTATCCAATTGTCGCCTTTGGCTAGGCGCATTTAAACGCAGATAAATGGTGAACATTATTGCCTTCACCAGTGTTGAAGGGGTAACAGAGGTAAAAATTACAAAATTCCCTTCACGCCTCGAAGCGTGATGATTCTGACTGATTTTCAATTCTTGAAAAATTGAGGATATAACATGAGATAATGTTTATTCAGTATGATGCATTTTATACTATGGAAATGTTAATTATAGACCTTGCACGAAAATCCCTCGTATTGTGCTTCGATGAGCTGGAATAGTTTCTCTGGGACTGCTCGTCGTCTAAGAGCAGTCCAGATGTTTCCGTGGTTGAGTCGGTCGAATTCTTTTTCGAAATCAACGAACACCAGCAGAAAGTAGTCCTGGAATTCGATGATTTATTCCAGTATTAAACGAAGCGTTGTGATGTGCTCCACCCATGATCGAACAGATCGGATTCCAGCTTGTTGTCGTCGGAGTGTTGCGTCAGAGTACTTTGAGGATTGTACAGATCAACGTTATGCCTCGCCAGCTTTCTTAGGGACCTTTACAAGGATACCCTGCATCAAGTCGGCCGGGAATGTTGCAGTATTTCAAATGTCAGCGAAAAGTCGTTGCAACATTTGTGCTGACAAGGCAGGGTCGGCTTTCAGCATTTCAGCAGGGATGCTTTCGATCCCAGGTGCTTTGTTGGATTTCATGTCTTTGATTGCCGCTTCTATTTCAGCCAGCGAGGGCGCTTCAGAATTGAAGCCATTTATGCGACTTACCTGTTGACGCTTCGAGCTGCGGGTTCTGTTGGTCATCGCTATTCGTGAATCGGAAGAGTTGTTCGAAGTGCTCAGACCATCGTTTAAGCTGATCTGTTTGATCGGTCAATAACTGATCTGCTCGGTCTATCAGCGGCATTCTTGCATCAGTCCTTACACCACTTAGGCGGCTAGAAATGTCATAAAGCAATCAAATGTCTCCATTGGCGGCTCTTTCTCCCTCTTCGGCTAGGGAGTTTGTCCAGGCTCTCTTGTCTCGTCTATAAGCTCGTTTAACTTCCTTTTCCAGCTCCGCATATCGTAAGCGGGCGGCTGCTTTGGCTGACCCGGTACATGCCTGCTCAATTCCGACTTTCGCCTTTCTCCGATGATCGACCATCCTCCAAGTTTCATCCGACATCCATTCACTTCTTCTTCTACAAACTTTACCGAGAGTACCATGGCTCGTCGTGATAAAGGCATTCTTGATTTCACACCACTGTTCTTCGACTGTTCCGTCTGTCGGCAGCTTCGAGGCTCGGGATTCTAGCTGTTCAACGTATGCCCTTTTCACCTCTGGATTCTCCAACCGGCGGACGTCGTATCGACACCCGACTTTCTCATCGCCTCGCTGGACACGCGCAACTCTCAGTCGTATCTCGCCAAGGACGAGGTGATGGTCAGATGCAATGTCTGCGCTCCGTTTGTTGCGGACATCAAGAAGGCCCCATCTCCCTTTTCGGCTGATGCAGATGTGGTCAATTTGATTTTCTGTTCGGCCATCTCGGGATACCCAAGTGACCTTATGTGCTGGTCGATGGGGGAAGAGCGATCCCCCGATCACCATGTTGTTGTTGCCACAAAATTCTACAAACAGGTCTCCGTTTTCGCTCATCTGTCCTAGACCATGGCGCCCAATGATGGTCCTGATTGTCGAAGCATATCTTTGCGTTGAAGTCGCCCAAATGGATTTGAATGTCACCCTTCGGAATTTTCTCTACCACGCTGTTCAGTTGACTATAAAACTGCTCTTTCTCGTGCAAATCGGCAACGTTAGTTGGCGCGTAACACTGGACCATTGTAAGGTTTCTAACCCGTGTTCTAAAAAAAAACCTCCTCCCTCTTGTTAAAAGTGAAAAGATCGGTTTATCAGAGATCAATCATCAAGCTCAAATTTCCCAGATGGATCGTATCTAGAACCGTTCATCCGAATCGATCTATTCCTGAGATTAAACAGTCCTAACTTCAAAATTTTGGAGACTGAAACTGTCATCATTTGGTTTTGTTTGGAATAAGCAAACAGCATTAAAAAAGGGGTAGAAATTAATCATCAAATCAAATTAAAATCCCTGAATGAAATCATAAATTTTATGAAAAATTACAACCCTAAACTTGTACATTCTGATAAATATTGTACCATGATTTTATTATCAGCGACCTTCCGACCTGGATATTATTTTAATTTCTATTTTTTTTCTCATTTCAGGTGAGTTCAACTAATCGAGTTTTGTCAATAAAACAAGGTAAAAAATGTGCTTCGAATTAAGCTTATTCTTAGACTCTTAAGGATTACAATTTTTTTTATTATTCAAGCAATTGGTTTCGTTTGAAAGCTATTAAAAAGATATCTTGAAAGTCAATAGAATGAATAGGTGAAAATTCAATTTATTGTAGGATGTAGAATTGAAAAGCAATGAGAATAGTTGATGAAGAAGTCAACCAAGACAAAAAATTATAAAATTAAGTTACACATTATGAAATGAAGTAAATCAAGATGAAATAAGATGTATTGTTTAATCTTGTTTAGTTTTTGCTGGATCGTTTGTGCTTTTGTTTTGTTTTAACTGGTTTCATTCTATTTTATTTCGTTTTGTTGTGGATCTTATACTGTTTAATTTTCGTTGCTCTGATGCTTTTCCTTGTTTACTCAATTGTGTTGTTCTATAATATTCTACTTTATTCCAGTTTATTTCAACATTCTTTATTTTATTGTGCCTCAATCTAGCTTGTTTAGTTATAATTTTACTTGTTTTATCTTGTTTATCCCTAATTGTCTTGTCCTTTATTATCAAACTTTGAAGTGCTTTGAACACCAGGAGTCATTCTATTAAGTCATTCTATTAAATTTGATTATTTTATTTATTTCTACCTTATTGGCTAGATCTGGGAATTGCACAAACGTCACTTCTGCATATCACGGCAGTCTAGTGCTGCTTTAGTTTCGAAAACTTGTGACGAAAAATTGGTGTTTTGGTGAATGATACTCCAAAAATGTGCGCTCTTTTTCTTTTACATTTTTTTCGTTAATCGTTATGTTTGTGTTAGTTTTGTGATTTCTTCTCCTACAGATGTGAAGCATATTTGACATTTCCGATGAAATTGGGAATTTTATACCATCAGTCCATTTGATCACGCTCGTTACAGCATTTGTTATTGTTGATACTCACGATTTAGGATCTTTTGAAGTCCGTTTCGTGACCAGATTGTCCTCATCATTGTGGATTCCGGACCGCTGCCGACTGCTCCTGAGTAGAACCAAAACCACATTGTTTTGTTTTGGTTTCGTCTTCCTTTTGTTCGGTAAATTCGCATACTGAGAACAATAGCGTTTTGACAACCAATGATGATCGATGATGATGACAACACACGCTCATTTTTTTTCAACCATTAATGACTTTTTTTGAACCATTTTTTGAGATTTCTGTTAGAACTGCCATAATTGTTGTTTTTCAACCGTAGTGTACGGTTCAATTTTAGGAATTTTATGAGTTCTATTGAAATAGTTGAAAAATGGTTAAATTTCAACCGTAAAACGTATGAAAACTGGCAGCCATCTTTGCGAAGGAACTTGTTTGTTTTTTTATAGCTTTGCGATGAATTCAACAATTCAGCTATTCAAAATCAGCGGTTTTACAACTTTTGATAAGATTATCTGGAAATTCAATGAATGCGTAAGTATTTCCTGAATAAAAACATAGTGTTATGAATGAAATTGAGGGGTTCTTCAAAATAACTCTAACCTTGTTTTTTTCTTGTAATTGATAGGTAGAGTCGGTGTTCTAGCTGTGGCTCTAGTCTAAATACAAGATTCTTTTTAAAGGTAAGCTTTATTGACGTTTTTTTTTAACTATTCCTATCATTGGATTGATTTTTTTTTTTCATTTCACCATACTAACAGTTTTCTGTATCTTTATTGCAGAAATGATTTAAGAGCACTTCCCGTTGTTCAGCGAATGTTCCGATTGAAAAGCTGCGATTAGAAACCACTGGAGGAACGGCTACTGGATTTGGTGCTGTACAATCACCGGGGAGGAGGCAGCCGCGCTTGCGAAAATGATTATGGCATCGGTCCTTATTCGCCTTGCAATTGTTGCATTTAGTGCATCTTCATTGCCAGCATCCAATAGCGGAGATTTTTGTGAAGCTAATCAGAATAATGCTCATGATTTTTTTAGTATTTAATATTCACATCATAAATGTATTTTGCCATTTTTATTTTCTTTTTCTTCCTGTGCGGATGATTCATCCCTTTGCATGTATTTTGAAATAAAAACTCTTTTTACAACACACGGTTACTTGTTCTTCATTCATTCAAATGATTTCCCCCTGAATTTTTGCTCATTTTCACTTTTTCCGACCATGTTTAAAAAATAACCATTATCCAAGTTCTCCTTGAAATCTCATTTTATGAGTTTTCACTGAAAACTCATAAAACGACTTGATCCACAAAACTTCGATTATGGTTATTTTTCAAGCATTTATGGTTCAATATGGCCGAGCGTGCAGAGTGGTTCAGAGCAGGGTGGGTACAGTAGGGTGGGTGCATATTGAGGAAAAGTAGGCAAGGGGTACCAAAAGTTTCTCAGTGGTGGAAGGGTGGAGACGGAGCGCTAAATTTTGACAGCCCGGTGTTGTGATTCGATTCGGGTTAAGGAATATCAACGAAAAGTAATGATGAGACAAGTGTGCGTTGGTAGTGGTTAAAAGTTTGACGTCATTTATAATCTATAGTGGACCATCCATTGACATCAGTCAACTCTAGTTCAGGAAAAGCGTGCGAAAATTAAGTTATTTGGCCAGAAAAACCGTAAAATGGCCATAAAAGTATTGAAAACCTAGTGTACCGAGGTCGAAAGCATCGCTAACGATGGAGGTAAGATGAAAAATAATTGTTGAGTTTAGTGATGATTTCATTTTTTTCTACCCCGCGTACAGGTCGTAGTAGATTCCGGAACATTCCGGAAGAAGACACCGCCACCACAGCAGCAGCCACCATTCTCATCAAAACCACAAGAAGCGAACGCAGTTTGATTAGCAGCAGCAGCGGCCAGTTCAGTATACCAGTCACAAGGAAACAGTTTTTTTTTTCTCCCACGACGGAAGCGCACCAGGCGCGGAACTGATTCGGCCAGTTTATTTCGATGACTCATGACCGGAATTCAACTAGCATCGAAAATCACATGCGGGACGGAATCAGGAAATCTACACGCAGCACTCGAGGTAAGTTCCACCATCCCATATCGGCTAAATAGTCTTTAATTTTTTGTTTGTTTTGCAGGTTTAGCCTTTGATTACAAAGGATCCCGGGTCATGAGCATGTAAGAAACAGAAATAGGATCGGAAAAAGTGATCTAAGCAATAGGTTTCATTGCTCGGGGCATGAGTTTTTAAACAGATCAGTTCAGGATTATTAGGAGAAACATCTCTATCTCCAGATGCTGACACAACGTTTGAGTTAGCTTTTTTCAAATTTTCTATTTGTTGTTGAAGTTTTTGATTTTGCATTTTGGACAAAGCAAGTTCCCGCTTAAGGGATTCTTCGGCGTTTTCATTTTGCTCCGGCTGGACATCTAAACTTCGCGTTTCGTTTGTGAGCTCTGAAATGCGCTGCTCCTGCTCAGTCTGTGGTTCGCATTCCACTGCATTAAATAAGGCTGCAAGGGTCATGTCTTTACAGCCTGTTCCGGATGATCCTGCATTTGAGGAAGAACAAGGAAATTGTTACATACACTAGAATATGAATAAAATTTAGGTTTTATACAAAATAATTACACCATGCAACACTAAAATTCCAAATAATACTTTTCGCTAGTATTTTCAGTTGGTCAGATGAGGGTCAGATCTGACACCTTTGTTCACAATGTGCAACTAGCATTAAAAATTCATTTAAAATTCTCTAAAACACTGTTTTCTTTTTCTTATGAAAAAAAAACAACGAACCTTCTCCCGGGTCATTATTATGAATACGAACACGACCATCATTAGAGGTAACAGTAGATTGGTCAATCCTTGGTAGTGCTGGAAAAATTGTTTGCTGCTTTCACTAAAATGTTTTGAACAGACTCCCTGACTTTTTTGCGGGACCCAGTCTTCTTCTCGTCCACAAAATTGGATCCACTGCCTCTGACGGTGTGTGTCCCGTAGAAAATTGTGGAAAACCAAGTTTGGGTTTCTGGAAGCTTTGTTCCCACACCCTTTCACGGCACAATAATAAGGCATCTGAAATATAGATTATTTAACATGTTTCGTTTTATTGTAAAAGTTAAACTGTTTCTGGACGTTAATTGAAACAAAAAAGATATTTAATAACCTATTCCTTTTAATGTAATCTTAAACTACAAACCTTGACTCAAATGGAACTCTGCAGACGACACAATCTGGTTCAATAAAATGGTTATCGACACTATTCGACAAATTCGGTTTGTTGACTGATTAATATCGGCAGGAGGAAAACAACTTTTTCTGTGCGTGCTACCTTCGCTGGTATATACCAAGGTTCTTAGATACACTAGGTTCTCCGACTTTCACAGTAAGTAGGCGAGGAGTGAGCGGGGCTCTCAATGAGTTTGTTTATTTTTTGCTCAGCTTTTCTGTGGTTTGTTGGTAAACAAACTTCATGAGTTCCGCATAGTCGCATAGCCTACATAGCCAAAATGGCTGAATCGGGAATTCGTTATTCATGAACATGGTCTCCAATTTTCATTCAATCATTTGAATCTAGACTGCTTTGGAAGTTCACAATCGAATAACTTTTTTTGCCGCCAAATGAAAACTTATAAGTTTCAGGTTGCTATGAAAGTCAGTAAACAAAACATTCAGACCGGTCCGCATAATAGTCAAATGAAAGAAATTTTTTTCGATTGAAAATCATCGCTTTCATTTTCATCCTTTGCTGAAAATCTTCAAATAAGTAGATTATTAGTCTTAAAATAAAAATAAATAGGACGTTTTTTACAGAATCAAGCTATCAAAATTGCCAAAAAAATATTTTTTTTAATATTAGAATTTTTTGTTGCTTTTAAATCGATTCCTCTTACCTCTTTAAAAAATTAATATAAATATTAAATGAATTTAGAGCTCTTGGCTTAGTTTCCTTTTAAAATAGTTTATAATCACAAAAAAAAACTAAATTGAACAAAAAATTACACAAAAATAAAAATTTTCATTTTCGTTTGAAATTGAAGATCTCGATTTTCATTTGAAAATCATCAGGTGTACTTTGAAAATCATTAACGTCATCATCATTCGAAACACCGAGGAATTTCAACTGAAATCATCGTAAGCAAACTTACAGTAGCATGCTTTGGCCTTTCATTTGAAATATTTTTCTGTTGTGAATGTGAAAATTGGAGACGCTGTTCATGAACACCTCCTGAATATATACCCACCTTGGGTATATACTTTGATGCCTCTTCCTTTTTGTAAACATCACGATGCCCTGTCACAGGGTGGGTACTGTACCCACCCTGCCCTGTCACAAGATGGCCGATTCCGTGTTTTTGTAAATTAACACACCCTACGTACTCACCCTGGTTCAGAGTAACCCAGCAGTGTTGGCAGTTCATTCTGAGAGGATATCTCAGAATCCGATAGGATATAAGAATTGAATCAGTTAGTTTTAAGCGACAGGATAATAATCGCTACAAAATAGGACTTGACAAAGGAAATAAATGAAGTTTAACTCAATTCCAACACAAACCTGCGTTGATTACTCATACTTCAACAGTTGTTTTTTAAATACTTAGATGAAATCAAATAATATATTTGAATTTTCGAAGTACAGAAACACTTGATGAGTAATAAAACTAGCACCCCCGAAGGAGCTGCGTAAATGAGCCTTAACAAGCTGCAAACGATTGCGAGAGAAATCTTCTGAACGCAATATATCAATTAACGACTGCCATCATCAACTTTTGCGCGTTTTCAGGGATTCAACATTTTCGACATTACATTCGAATCGATTTGGGGCCACCGATGCAATACAAGTAATCGTTCGTGTCAGGCTTTCAACTCACTTTCCGCCGGCTTGTTTGACTTACTTAACATTTTTGAAAACCGGAAATTAATCAACCACGCACCGATGAGATGTGAGAGAAGCCGTCGCCGCAAGCATTTTGGACGATTGAAAAAATTTCTTTGGTCCTTTCCGATCATGAGAAAGTGGGATCAGGATAATTGCGGATCAGGTGTCATTTCGGTTGAAAGTTCAATAAAAGTGGGCATTGACAGCATTGATCGTAGTCTTAATTTGAAAAAAAAAATCCAATTTTATTAGGTTGCGGCTGTAATAAAAATCCTCTCCTGATTCCCAAAGATCATGATTACCATAAATATCTTTCCAGAAGCTCACTTTTTAAAGTTCAAAATCTGACAGTCCCTCAGACATTTTTGACATAAATTGGCTTTGAACAACCTTACCTCGGGTCTTTCTCGCCGCACTTTAGTGCATTATTTTCCCAAAGGCAGTTGCAGCTGGATCAACGTGGCTCTAAGGTCACACCGTTTAACAAGTTGGTATCATCGAAAACAGAAAAAAATACCAAAACAGATCGGCAGTTAATTTGCGGCCACGTTTCCAATCAGCTGAAGGGTGGCCAAAGGGTACTTAAACGTGTCCGCCCATTGAGACGAGTAGATTTAAGTAACGCCTCACAGTTCACCCATATTCGGATTCCCTTGTACATACGCTTGAAGAAGCGAAATACCTAGTAGTCATCAGACAGAAGTGAACCAGAGCAGCAGACACGAAAAATTGGTCGTTTTCAAGAGATTGTTTATCTTTCAGAGCATCTCGTAAAATTAAAAGATAGACCATCAATTGATTAAACACTACACCGAGAGGCGGTATTTAGTCGATCGTAAAATGTGCAATTTTATGCATCGATCGCGTACAGGATGATGATATGTTTGTAAAATTTTGATCTGATGTCGGTTACTTTTTTTTTAGCGGTTGCCCCAAATGTCTCGCCCGGGCATGGCATTGCCAATTCAACAATCAATTTGCTGACCTGACAGAACATCTCCGCCTTGTTGTTTTCTGGACATCAACGACGTTGAAAATAAAACAACAACCAAAAAGTACACGCATGTTTTCACGAGTTTTGACGTACGAAAGTACGACACATCCGCTTGTAAGTCACCGGTTTGTGGAACCGATGATGGAAAGGAACTTTGCATTCTACTAGGCCCAAGGATTTCGAACCCGTTTTATTGGCAATTTTCCCCCTTTCAGATTACCCACGGTTGGATGCATTCCGGCGATCCTCGGGATGATATCACACATGAGAAAAATGATGAAGGAAAGGCGACCATCGGATACCTCCCTCTGATCAGATGTTGAGTTTTGAAGTCAAAGCAAAACCATGCCATGAAACGAATTCATAACTACATGCATGTAGTCTGACACCTTTTCGGTTTCGTGCGATGATGTTACAACAACAGGCGCGGCGGAAAAAATTCCGCCTGTGCGATGCGGCAGAAATATAACGGAACAAGATTTTAATCACAAAAATATCAGCATCGAGAGGAGGAAACAAGATATGACAAGGAATGCAATTGATTTTCTTTAAATGGAATGCAAAATGAAGACAACATAACTATGTGTGCAAAAATTCATGCAAGGTCATTGAAAAAAAAATATAAGACTGTCTTAAGACCGAAAGTTCGAAACTTGATTTGTTTATGTGAAACACAAAATTATTGATCCCTGTACCGTGAAAAATTATAGAATGCCAAAATTCGAAATTTTTATAAAATACTGTAAACTTTATTTCATGCTTCCTCCCGTTTTTTTTTTTTCAAAAAGAGGGGAGGGTGACAAAAGAAGAATTTTATATTTGTTCTGGCCTTATTGGTGTCAGGTTCTGAACTACTCTCTCCAGGCGTGATCTAGATCGAGAGCATATCTTTGCAAAATAAAGCGGGCCATACATTACACAAATTGCGTGCACAAATTCGATGATTCCACGACGATTGTTTGATTCTAAGCCCCTCACAACACTATACAAACATATTTCACGCGAATACAAACGATTGCTGGCGAAAACAGCAACTTACTTACTTACTTACTTAATGTTCCCGCGCCGATCCTCCGGTGCATAGGTCCGTGGTAAAAGACCTCCACTGTTGACGATCCGGAGCCAGCGTCTTCACTTGGTCCCATTCAAGACTCTCGTCGACAGTTCATATTCCGGCTGCTATGCTTCGCCGCTACGAGTTCTGGATCTGCCTCTTCTTCGATGTCCTCCTCGATTCCAGTCAAGCGTCTCTCTGCAAATCTCGTTTTCATCTTTTCGCAGCTTGTGTCAAATCTATTATGCATGCAGAAAAAATCCAAAATATCGGTTTGGTGCTATACACATAATATCTCCACTTCCGTTAGCGAATCTCGATTTCTAGTGTCCTTTGATCACACCGGCGATGTAGTTTGAGATCCAATTGGCAGGCCACCAAGCGCAGATGACATTCCGCAGGCAGCGGTTTACAAATACTTGTAGTTTTCGCGTCCTTACCGCTTATGTGCACCAAGTTTCACACCCGTACAACAATGCGGATTTGACGTTTAATTGAAGATTCGGATTTTCGTTTTGATTTTCTGGCGTGACCGCCAAATGTTTCGAAGACTCACAAACGCAAATCGGGCCTTTCTGATCCGGGTTTCGATGTCTTTCTTGGTACCACTATTGGGCGTTATCTGGCTACCAAGATACTGGAGGAAGCACTCCACTTTCTCAACCTGTTGTCCAGCTACCATGAAACTGGAGGGATTTCATGTGTTGATCTCCATCGAATTGGTCTTTCCGACATTGACTTTGAGACCTGCTGCCTTGGAGCTTTCGGTGAGGTCGTCGTGATTGCTCTGCTTATCCGGTTGTGTTTGGGCGAGCAAAACAAAATCGTCTGCCAGGTCAAGGTCGTTCAGTTGCTCTATTGTTGAAGGATTCCACGGCAATCCTTGGTTTGGTCTACCGTCAATCGATCCAGTTAAGTTCTCATCAATACGATGAGAAAAAGCAGCGGTGATAAAATACAACCCTGTCTCACTCCAGCAATTACCAAGATTGGTTCGGAAAAGACACTGTCGTGCAAGACTTTGCACGAAAATGCCTCGTATTGTGCTTCGCTGAGATGGATTAGTTTCTCGGGGACTCTTCGTTACCTAAGAGCCGCCCAGATGTTTTCATGGTTAAGTCGGTCGATTGCTTTTTCGAAATCAACGAAAACCAGCAGAAGAGAGTCCTGGAATTCGTTGATTTGTTCCAGTATGAATCGTTGTGTTGTGATGGGGTCCACACATGTACTTTGAGGGTTGTACAGATCAACGTTATGCCTCGCCAGTTACCGCACTCTGTCAGGTTTCCTTTCTTCGGGACCTTCACGAGGATACCCTGCATCCAGTCGGCCGGGAATGTTGCAGTATCCAAAATATCAGCGAAAAGACGGTGCAACATTTGTGCTGACAAGGCAGGGTCGGCTTTCAGCATTTCAGCAGGATGCAATCAATCCCTGGTGCTTTGTTGGATTTCATGTTTTAATTGCGGCTTCTATGTATTTCAGCCAGCGAGGGCTCTTCAGAGTTGAAGCCATTCATGCGACTTACTGTTGGCGCTTCGAGCTGCGGGCTCTGTTGTCCTTCGCTATTCGTGACTCGGAAGAATTGTTCGAAGTGCTCAGTCCATCATTTGAGTTAATCTGTTCGATCGGCCAATAACTGACCTGTTCGGTCTTTTAACGACATTCTTGCATTAATCCTTACACTACTAAGGCGGCTAGAAATGTCATAAAGCAATCGGATATCTCCAATAATGGCGGCGGCTCGGTCTCCCTCGTCGGAGTTTGTCCAGGATCTCTTGTCTCGTCTACAAGCTCGTTTAACTGCCTTCTCCAGCTCCGCATATCGTAAGCGGGTGGCTGCTTTGACTGATCAATTTCAGTTTCATCCGATATCCATTCACTTCTTCTTCCACAAAATTTACCGAGAGTACCATGGCTCGTCGTGATAAAAGCATTCTTGATTCCACACCACTGATCTTCGACTGTTCCGTTTGTCGGCAATTCCGAGGCTCGGGACTTTAGCTGTTCAACGTATGCCCTTTTCACCTCTGGATTCTCCAACCGGCGGACGTCGTATCGACACCCGACTTTCTCCTCGCGCCGTTGGACACGCGCAACTCTCAGTCGTATCTCGCCAAGGACGAGGTGATGGTCAGGTGCAATGTCTGCGCTTCGTTTGTTGCGAACATTAAGAAGGCTCCTTCTCCATTTTCGGCTGAAGCTGATGTGGTCAATTTCATTTCCTGTTCGGTCATCTCGGGATACCCAAGTGACCTAATGTGCTGGTAGATGGGCGATCCACCGATTATCATGTTGTTGTTGCCACAAAATTCTACAAACAGCTCTCCGTTTTCGCTCATCTGTCCTAGGCCATGGCGCCCCATGATGCGCTCATGGTCCCGATTGTCGGAGCCAATCTTTGCGTTGAAGTCGCCCAAATGGATTTGAATGTCATCCTTCGGAATTTTCTCAACCAAGCTGTTCAGTTAACTGTAAAACTGCTCTTTTTCCTGCAAATCGGCAACGTCAGTTGGTGCATAACACTGGACCATTGTAAGGTTTCTAACCCGTGTTCTAAATCTGGCTACGATTATTCTTTCGTTTATCGGTTCCCATCTAATGAGGGCCGCGTAGGCCTGCGGGCTTAACAGAAAACCAAGTCCTCGTTCCCGAGTAGCATGTTCTCCTCGTATGCCAGAGTAAAGCAGGACTTGCCCGGACTGTGTCTTGTGTTCTCCAGTGTTAGGCCAACGGACTTCGCTCAGTCCCAGAATTTCAAGCTTGAGGCGGCTAGCTTCTCTAGCAAGTTGAGCCAGCATGCCTTGTTGTGCAAGGGTTAAAACGTTCCAAGTTCCAATTCGTGTCCGTGTTTTCGTGCTAAAAGCCGTCGCCAAAGTACCAATTCGGTCATTTCTTTCGGATTCCGTAACAACTTTACTTTTTAAAACTGTTGGTGAAAGGTTTTAGAAAACCAAGCGATAGAAACTTAATTTGTTGACCAATGAGCAAGTAAAAGGGTTTTAAATGAAGGTCATTAACCATTTTTATGCTTCAATATGAAAACTCAATTTAAGAATTCTTTATACATAAATGTTTATCAGGCAAAACCATAACACAAATGAAAAAAAAAAACAGAAATATTACCCTAGCTAGGTTGTGTGAAAATTTCATGAAAATATATCAATCGAGTGGCATAAATGTTAGCTTGTAAAAGTTGAAAGAGAGTGCGTGATTTCATTCTATTTTTAAACGCTACTGTAAACTTCAAACTCATTGCCGATAACTACCGTAATCCGGGGTAATATTGATCACTTTTTTCAATATTTTTCGATTATTTTTTCTGTTGAGGGGAATGTGGCATGTTTAATATTTTTAAAAAAAGTACTGGTCTTCTATGAACAAAAAACATGGTTGCAAAAATTTATTTGACTACTTTAAATTTGATTTAAAAATCGATTTCGTCTCTGTTTTGAATCTGATGCTTTGGGGTAACATTGATCAGTCTCTGTTTCGACGGTTTTAACGAGTTTTCTTGATCATAAAGGATACAAAACACCTTCATAATATTTACAAATGCTAGTTTATACATTTTACCTTGCTTTTTGACGTTTTCTTTTGAAAACATTTATAACCGAAAAAAGAACTACTATGGTGCATACATTTAGGGGCAAAAATTAAAATGATTGCTAAATAGTTTGAGCTACAAAATACAAAAGAAATTTCATCTTCACACATTCCTGTAGGCCATCCCACTATTTCAATTTTTATTTTTTCTTCAAAGGTCATTATTTGATAGGGTTCCTATCCATTTGTCCAATACGAGCTTACTCTTGGAAAATGTTCTTAAGTTTTAAAAATCAAAAATTTATCAAAATATGACTTTAAATATAGCACTATAAACATACATATACAAAGAAAAAAAGTTGTTTATTCACTTTTAACAACCCGTTTGCTTCTAAATGCTTTTTGGTATCATCAGGAGAGCTGTTTGTTTGCGAGCCTTAGAAAACATAGATATTTTAGGATTCTAAAATTACATTTTTACTAACAGAAAAAAATTTTAAATACAAACCAAATTTTGCTTATTTGATACTGTAGAAAAAAGTTTTCAAAAATTCAAACCATAGACTGAGCTATTGATGATAATGTGCAACAATTTATTGTTGGTCAAGATTACCCCGGTGATTAGTGTTACCCCGTTTTACGGTACTTCCTTTCGTCAGATCTAGCATTTTTATTTTACCTTCTGGTAAGCCGATGATCATTTTAAGCCTGACAAGCGTAAAACTTTCAACGTTCATTTTATTTTTGTTCATTAGTCACTCTACGATACACTGTAATTCTTTAAATTTATTCAAAGAGCTAAAACCTCTCTAATTCCTGTGTTTTCCTGTAACTTTTATTGTTTTTTTTTACGACACGCTGCTGAATCTGCCAGACGAATGCCGTCTTTGCTATGCAAAAGATCTCAACATTTACTACAAAATTAAATCAAAAAGTCAAAGTACTACACTACATACCAAAATTGACATATTCGAACGTAATTTATATGGAAACTAACCGATTAACCCGGCTTTTCTCGAGCTCTCAAAAAGGTTTGAATCCATACACAAATTTTCTCGTTTTAAGGATTTATTACGTACTGTTCTTTTTCAAAACAGTATTTTGAAGACATGAAATATTTCCCACAAAGATTTAACCAAAAACGAAAGAGAACTGCTTTTAGGATGTATTGATAAAAAAAAATCCAGAGCATTTTTGGAGGTGATCCGATTGCACATTCAAAATAAATTAATATATTGAAAGATCGAAACCAAACGTATTTTAAACTAAACGTATTTCTTATGATGATGTTTTTTTTTTTCAAGGATGAAATCTGTCAAAAAATCTAGGCAAAAAAGCTAGGCTGTTTGTTTGATTAACGCTTACTCCTTTTCTGTTAACTTATTCCGGAAAGTGAAGATTTTTGTCCCGGCTGTTGCCAATGCCAATTTTCTTATAATGTTTAGAATTCAAATTCAAACATTAAAAGAGGATTCTTGTCCATAATATTTGTTTGTTGTATTTGTTAAGATGCATCCAGGTCATTTACACGACCCCCAAACAGACAAATAAGACCTCCACAAAACCGCAAATGAGATTCGATTGTTTGATTATCGAATTGAATCGTTTTCCAGTCATAATAGTAACCGATCACCGGGTGGGAGGAAGGTATATAGGCATTCTGTCGTCGTCCGGTAGCTTTCGCGAGATTCTTCGAACCACAAATTACGCGAACCGCACCGAAAAAATCTTTCCTTCCCGCAGGGAAATCCCATCCAGATCCAGACCTCAGCGCAGCTCAGCTCAGCGGGGCTTCCGATGCCCAAGTGGTCGTAAATTAAGCTTTCTTTCACCACCGGAATTTTTTATTTGCTGCATCTCGGCGAGAGTCTGACGTTTTGAGGGGTTCTTTTTCCATTCAGGACAAGAAGAGGGGGGTTGTCAAAGTTTAGCTGTTGCGATCCGATCGAAGTGCAGTGAATAAAATATTAAGTAATTTTCAAATTATGGGCTTCGGTGGGATTTTTTTTTCTTCTCTCCCTTGAATGCAGCGAGTCTGGAAAAAAAACTTCTTAAGCAGTCAATAAAAATATGAGTGGTTTACTGCCGGAGACGATTTTTTTCATGACTTCTCTCGAATCTTGTCGAAGAAAAATGGATGGTAATAAAATTTTTGCTAAATGCCATAACTTCACTTTTCTGATTGCGCTTGTAATTTTGGCCAATAGTGTTGGGCTGTGAATTTTTTTTGAGTATATATTAAAAGGCACTGTGCTTGATTTGTCCAAATTTGAAAAAAAAAATTTTCATATTAAAAAAAAAATAGTTTTCCTGAATATTTCGGTAAAAAAAAAGATTTTTTTCACGAGAAGTGTTTAAAAAAATTGCATTCCGTTTTTTTTTTTCGTTTTAACTTGACATAAACCTTAAAAAAGGAAATTCATCTCAACTTAATTCCCGATGCCGATTCCATTGTCAGGAGCTTAATGAAGCATAAAATACCGAAAACATCGTAAATTTGAGCTGAACGAAAACTGTTGATAAATTTCCGGCTGAAACCTTTCGCCTTTCGACCGCTCGATTGAACGTTGCTGAGATTTTTTTTCTCCTGGCAGAGGAATTTGCATTCGCATTACAGAATTCTTTAGGTAGTTAAGTCATCGGATGCCTTCATTTTTATCACCGATGTTTTCAATCGCTTTTGATAAAATATAACCGCGGGAAGAACAACGAATTTCACGGTAGCAAACCTGAAATTTTGTGTGATATTTTACACCAGGATAAGTTGAGAGAATCAACAAACATAAGTAGTACAAATATATGCTGGTGGTTTAATGATTGCCCTCGGTGTCTCTCCGATTCCCCTAAAAGTCTAAGTTATCCTTTGTCGATCAACTCAAGCGTTCAGGAGACCTTCATTTTGAAGTTAAAAAAAATTTCAACCGACCACAGCAAGTCTCATTAGCGAAATCATTTTGGGTAAAATCCAATCTGCGACGATGGGGCTAATATTAATCACCTACATACTAAAATTATGATTAACTTTGGATTCCCACCGAGAGAAAATCGAAAATCTTAAAAGTGGTCGATAAGTAAATACCTTTTTATGGGTTTGTTTTGCTTCTTCTTTTGTGGGGCAAAAAATTAAAATGAAAAATAAAGAAAACGATGAGTAGTTGGTTCACACCGGTGGATGTGCTGAGGAACTTATGCAAAATTGCGAAATTTGTAACGGTGGTGGGAAAGCTTTTTTTTTTGTTTTGAGGGATTGGGGTAGGATTTCGCAAATTTTAAGGATCAAATCACAATTGATTGAAAATTGATTCTGTGGAAAAATATTACTATATACTATGATAAATATGGTATAAAGCCTATGGTTATTGGGGATAACTGAATGCAGACCCTTTAAATAATGCAATAAATCCATTTCTGACAGGAAAAAAGTGATGCCTGACTAGTAGACACCATGTAAATAACTAATAGTGAGCAGTTAAATAGATTGTAATCTGTGCAACCGATTTTTACGCAATGTGACGGATGTGTTATGATGGATGTCGGATTCGGTGAAACCATGACACTGAAACACAACACACGTCTATCGTCTAAGGAATTCGTCAATAGACTGACGATGTACGTTGGTCGTTGCTCGTTGGTCGTTTTTCCGTTATTCGTCAATTTTCACTCAGGCACTCATGCGACTCCCGCATATTGCACGCTTAGAAAGGAATCAGCAATCAATTCCATTTTCTACATTGATATTTTTAATTTGCTCATCTGTATCCTACAATGGACAAAGAAATTTAAGTTAAAGCCGGATTTAAGAGATCAAATTCTTCGGGATGCCTACTCATGAAAAGGTTCCAACCAGATTCCAATTGCTTTTTCCAGGTGAGTTTGTGTAAAATATCATGATTCTGCAATGGTTTTGCTTCTGTGGTAAAAATAATAGATCAATACATGACTTAAAAAAGTGTGCAAAGATAAAAAAGAGATTTTATGAAAAAGTATGAGTATTTCTTGAAATCATTGATAAATTTTTTTTTATAGTTTTACATTAAATGTCATATTAACACCTTCATTTCCTCCATAGACATTTTTTCGATCAAATGAGTAGTTTTTAAAATACACACGTTTGTAACTGCCCGGATTTTAAATGATCATAGCCTTATTTCACCTCTTATAGCTTGATTGTTAACAGCTATAAACAAATTGAAATGGATTCGTTTAGTCCTGAGGAGGGAATTTTCATTTTTCGAAAGAGTTTACGGTTTATATCAAATTGAGATTGATTTTAAAACACTGATTAGACTTATGCGCTGACACCAGATACCCAGACTGATCAGTGGCGCTTGAGTCCATACAACTACAAGTCGCCCAGAATCATACGTCATCTGTCGGGGCATCGTGAAACTACTGTGCTTCATCAAGAAAAAAAATTACACTTGATAATTAGCAAGCCAAATGAAAACCGTCTTGATTGAATCACCTATCAGTATTTGAAATTCTATCTCAAATATTTTCATTATCGTTTTTGTCTTCAATGTTAATTGTTTACTTTAATTTACTGTATCATAATAAGAGATGAATGTTATACAAACAATGACTGTTGATCGATTGAGATGAAAAAAAATACAAACGCAACGTTATAGCGGTCCTTAGTTCAGAGCCAATTAATTTTGAGATTCAGTTTTGATTTCAAAATTAATTTATCCGGCTGAGTAACAGTATGAAAATTATAATGCCAGTTATAAATAATTCATTGAATTCGGAATTGTTCGTCTCAATCTGAAAGGATGACCGCGACCAAAAAAACAAACTATACATAACACCTTGAAAAACTTGAGTTCTAATTTATCTTAACTGTTTCTTGGCTCGTACCTAGATAGGTTTGAGGAGTGAAATAAGTTATTGACATATATTGAGTAATATTTAAATGTGATAAATGTATTGATAAGATCTTTAATCATATTTGCCGCTGGAAGTGTTTGTGATATAATGCTAGTAGTTTCACTAAAACTTATAAATTTTTGGAAAAATAACCTCAGAAACGACCGTGTTTGTAGACCGGGTATTTTTCCCTGCTCAAATGTGCGTGAGAAATGTCAAAAAACTTTCATTACGTCATATGAAACATCTTGAAAATTCACAGAAAATTGCTTCAAAAGTTTCCAAAACAATTTTAGAATTTTTATTTCACATATAGAATATGTTGTCCAGGCTACAAATATTGTAAATGGAAAGAAGTTGCTACTAGTTTAAGTCAATTTTTGTTTTTTTTTTTTCGTAATAAAACTGTTTGTTTACATTTTGTTTCATATGACGTAATGAAAGCTCACGCGAGATTTTGGCATAATTCTGGACTGGACTGGAAAATTAACCTTAAAAGCGACGATGTTTTAAGACTTTTTCCCCATCTAAATCCGTACACGAGAGCAAGTGCGTGTGAGAAAAGTCAACTTAAAAATCTTTTATTCGAAAAACAACTGTTGAAAAACTGCACTGAATTTGGAATATTTCCAAATGTTTCAAATCCATTTCTCTTTGCTTCCGAAATTTTTTCACCTTTGACATTCAACCAAATTCTTCGATTAAAAGTTTTGTTAAAACCATATTTCGAAAGTAATTAGTTTACTAAATGAATCCATTCTTAAAATAACTATAATTTTGAATAAGGGTCATTTTAATGTTCCCTAACCGATGCCCAGTAAATAAGAAATAATTTCGCTGTAACTAAACTTATATATCGATTTCAATGCTTTTCCACACCACCAAAACGAATTTTGAATGGTAAAAGTAGTGAACCTGTATATAAGAGAAGTGACATCTGAAACACAAAATTCCAATCGAGCAAAAGAACTGTCAAAATCGATTCCAATCGATCCGAGCAAGCTTTTACCTTTCTTATTGAAAACTCAACCAAGGAAGGTATTGTGATTGTTGTTATAGTTCAAACAGATATTTTTTTTAGCTGGTCATATGAATTTATGATTAGGTGCAATTTTTTCAATGCTTTGATGAATCGTGTTTCTAGTTAGAAAACTGATTATTAACGAAATTCAAATCATTCATACTGTTTATCGCGATCCTTCGGGCATCGAGTTCAATGTTGTTTTGTTGGATTGAAGGAGCGTTCACTTTAGAGCTTGAACATTGAGCCAGAAAACAGTGCTGGGGATTTTTTGTCCAAGATTTCGGCGATGTTGCCACATATTTTATTTTAAGAGGGATCAGATGTCGCTTCTCTTATATGAAGGTTCACTAGGTAAAAGTACTATCAACTGTACTATCTTGATGCAAACGAAAGTCATTTTTATTTTCTTGTCGTTTTATGGAATGTCAAATATCGTATGTCTGTGTGAGTGAATTCATTTAATGTTTTGATTTTGATGTGACGAATTCACGTTTGTTTTATTTTATCCATGGATAAAATCAATTACACGTGCGATATTCAAAAAATGGTTCGAAATTTAACCAAAAAAATAATAATGAAAAAATAACTTAACAACAGGAACAGGAAAAGCTAAGCTATTCTTACTAAAAAGACTCGGATAATTGAGATTGTTTGTCAAGAATCATCATTATTTCAACCAACGCACTTTGTTAGAAATTGTACTAAATTTGCAGGAAAATGCATAATCTCGAACCAAAAATATTTTTTCCACAACTGCCTCTTCCAGTGGGCGGTAAAAGGGCTAGTTTGATATCCAAGTTTAGTTAGATATGTTGAAAAGAAGACATTTCTCGAATGTGACTAAATTTTTCATAGAAAGGGAAGTTTTAGAAATTATTGGAGAAAAAAGTAAATAAAAATCTGACATCGGTTTTTTGTTGTAGATGGTGACTTAGTGGTATACCAATTTCGTTGTTGCGATTTTCATTAAGCTTCTTCTGTTAACAAAATATTGCTTTACAAATTTTGTCAATATCACCTCTACTTTTGTTTTATTCAGTTTTTTTAAGCCTCTAAAAATGCGGCAATTCGGCTAGGTGAAGGGTTTTGGGAAACTCTAACTGAAACAGATTGTTCAACAAAATTTTGTAAGAATCTCGTCCATTCAACTGATTTAACAGTTCTAAACAGTAATATAATTTAAAGCCACATTCAATATACTGTAGTTTTGCAATATACAATCAGTGGAATGTTTTTACGATGTCATTTTTCGTTTTCTCAACAAGTCCTAGATCTTTTTATAACTATTTACAAATAATTGCGTTTGTCACAATATTTTTCTACTCGGGAAACTTGAACTTACCCTTGACGGAGGTTTCGGGGTTAACGAAATCTTGCAGTTAAAAGTGATCTTCACAAATGAAGCCAAAGATATCATAAAATGGTTATTTTTCAACCACAACGCAATAAGAAAGTGGTGCAGAAAATCTCGAAGTCTATGTATTTTTTATAAGCTTTATGGTTGAATTCCAACCACATTTGGTTAATGCTCCAATTCAAAAACAGTTCTTTAGTGGTTTTCGAAATATATCGTGTTATTTTTTTTCTATCCAAAGTAGGTAATCAAAAACGACCGTGTTCATCGCTAGATGTAAAAAAACAAAAAGCACAATGCAAATGTGTGTGTGATATACCGCGATTTTTCCTTTTGTGTATGTGGCCGTTAGTTTCACGATAACCCGTAGATAGCGCTGCGGAACAAGCGCCAAAATCAGCCTTCAGTGGTCAGTCTGGGCATCTGGTGTCTGCGACTTATGGCACATTTGATTTCGATTTTTGGCTTAGTTTTCCAGTAACACGCTGTATCGACACTGGTATCCCAAGCAACCAAAAGTCTCATATTTACTTAAACTCGTTCCTCCAAAGTTCGAATTTCGCTGAACAAGGGTTTCAAAGGGAATTGGTACCGAATTCCTCAGGTTCCTCAAATAGCCTTCTGTGGACTAGAAGTTCAAAAAAGTTCCTCAAATAGCTTTTTTAGTGACATGTCAATCGCATCCACACAGTATAAGAGTTACAAATTAGGTCTCAAATAGCCTTCTGTGGACTTCAAGTTCCAAGAAGTTCCTCAATTACCCTATTTTGTGACATGTCAATCGGATCATTCAGAATAAAAGTTACAAATTTCCTCCAAAAGCCTTCTATGGACTCGAAGTTCCAAAAAGTTCCTCAAATAGCCTTTTTTGAGACATGTCCGCCATTTCATGAATATATTTTGTGAACGAACATCACAAAAGGGCATATAATAAATAAATCATTTTTTGGAGCTAGGAAATAATTGAAATGTATAATTTATATTGAAACTTCAACTCAGAACAACTTAAAGCTAACTCGCAGATTTATCACACATTGAAAGTCACTTAAAGCAATTCATTAATTAAATATCAAGATAATATCAAGAATTTTTATAATTCTATGCTTAACAGTCATACACATGGAATTTCATTTTTTTTTTAAACTGATATAATTTTAACGGATGATTGATTTATACGCCGTTTCGTAATGTTTCTTAGTAATGATCAACATACGTCTTTACTGCTGGCCGCTGGCTGCCCTTGCGGGTATTCTAGGGAGCTTATAACCACTTCGAATTTTAGCTGCCGGAAGGCACGCTGGCGTCGTGGCAGCGTGTTCGGCTATCATCTCGGAGGATCGGGTTCAAATTTAGTACCAGGACTAATTTTTTCCATTAGGTTGTTTGATTGCTTGAGTAAGCGAATCAAATAAGTGCGCAGCAGAACTCGCGTGCGTGCTGGCATGTATCCGAATAAAGCTAAAAATAAAGCAATTAAATATTGAGGGAGGTGATGGAAGGAATAAAGATGGATGTCGAGAAACCGCCAGCACCACCACATGGGCTGGTGGTGACCAAAGGAGAGGAAAAAGATTTTTTTGTTTTCGCTGATTTAACGTTTACTTGTGGGTTGAATAGAAGGCCGTTCAAATCTGCAATGGAACTTCAAAATTTCAATAAGAACTTAAATTTTGGGCTGAATAAAAGGAACTTCAGCACATTGATTATGCTGATTAAGCTGTGTTCGACCTTTTTAACGAGACTTTTGGTTGCTTGGGATGGGCTTGGGATGCCTTCGACGGTTTCGATCGCTTTTATGGAAATGTTGTCGAAGCTCAAAGTCCAAGAAAAAAAAAGTAAATTTGGTCATGAACGGAAGGTTTCCCACCGATCTATTTGCGGACGCATGAAGTAATTTAAAAGTACATTCATTTTGGAATCAATACATTTGCAGAGCGATGACGATGACAGTTTTTTTTTAGATTTTTATCTCAGAACAAATCCAAGATATTCAGGGGGCCCACGATACCCAACTCTTATCTATCTTTCAGTGAGAGGCAAAATATAGTGTCCAAATTGTTTTTTTTTTCATTTGTTTTATTATTCTAGTTAAAATTCAACGAAAACTAATCCTTATCATTTTAAAACATTAAATATTATGTTCTTTTCAAGTTTTGTTAATGTTTCACTAGTTAAAAAGTTCGATAGAAAAAAAAACGGTTAATGTTCAAAAAAAAAACAAGGGCAAAAAATAAAGTTTCCAGATCAGTACAACAAGAACGATTTAATAATGGATACGGCCTCCTTTAGCCTAAAACACCTCCTGCAAGCGCTTCAGCATACTTTCAACAAGGTTGTGCAAGTGTTGTGGGTCGAGTTCTTCCCAGGCACGCTCCAGGGCATCATAGCAAATAAGTATTTTCATTTGTCACACCAGTCTTATCAATCCGAGTATCGAGGATGGCTCACAGATTTTCGGTGGGGTTCAGATCAGGACTTTTTGGGGGCCATTTAAGGGGTTTGATGCGGCAGGAACGGAAAAATGACTTCGTCAGGTTGGCCGTATGCTTCGGATTGTTATCCTGCTGGAAAACGAAGCGCTCTTGGAGGCCCGTCTCGATGAGGGATACTTCGAGGTTTTCCCGCAGGATATTGCAATATGACTCAGCTGTAATGATTCCGTAAATTTTCACCAAACTCTCCATCACACCCCAAGAAAAACACCCCCACACCATCACTTTACCTCCTCCGTGCTTGACTGTTCCTTGGATATGGCGGTCTTGGGGCTCCTCACCCGACTTGTGCCACACACCATCCCGTTTCTTTTGGTTGAATAGCTCGAATTTGAATTCGTCGGTCCACAACACTGTTTTCTAGTATTCGAGCGGTTTATTAACGTGTTCTTTGATGAACTTGAGCCGCTTAGCCTTGTTCACCTGGATGATGAAAGGCCTTCTCACTGCGATCTTGCTATGGTACCTACTCTTTTGCATGGATGCGGCGACGGACAGTACGACGCAATACCGAAAATTGGAGCTCTTCCTGTATCTGCCGGTTCGTTATTATTGCGTTTTTCTTCACTTCAAGAATGATTTTCTTGTTCGTTCTGGCATCTGTCTTGGGCTTCAGTCCTCTTCCCGGGCGCGATCAACCACCAATCCGAACGTTTTCATCTTCTTCATGATTTTTGATAGCGCTGTCTTGCTGATTACGTAGTGCTTGGCCACTTCCCGGTGCGTTTGACCGTTATTGACTTCACGAACAACCAGTTTCCGGATGGACAACGGAATAGAACCAGAAATTTTTGCGTACAACTTATTCGAATGTAGACGCCTGCACTCAGAAAAATACTATTATATATGCCATAAGATTCTCTTATGAAGTGGCGCCATAAAAAAAATCTAAGAAATTCATAAGATTGTCTTATGACGCGAATGAATTCTGCAGATGAACACCTTCTTCAATGAAAGGTTGTTGCTTTTCATAAGAGGGTCTTATAAAAACAGGATATGTCACGTTTGATGAGAATTATTCGAAACAATTTAAGTTAAACACTTTTATATCATTGTTTGACGAATTTGTTAGAATTAAATACACTTTTGTCACCATCAGTAGTACATCGATACCCCGTTCCAAAGAAGTTGTTCGGCCGCATCCGGTCCATTGACTTGGGGTTTTTCCCGGTTAACTTTCTGAAAAGTAAACGAAAGAAATGGAGTTCACAAATCTGTTTAACGTTCACAAAAAAAAATCAATTCAAACTCTCCATTCAGAAGAATAAAATTGATAATTCCTCAACCTTTTTTTGACGATTAAAAAATTACCGATGGAATGAATGTGTTCATTATTTTTTCCCAATGCAGTTTTTTATATTTTTCATAAAAACTTCGTATGAAAATTTTAAGAATTTCATAAGACTCTTATGAAAAATTATTTTTCACTCTAAAAGGCGCTTCATAAGACGTATCTAATTAAAAATATAATAAGAATTTGCCTGAGTGTGTTTGCAAGCCAGTTGTTTTTAAAACGTCAACATACACAAAACAAACAAATGCGAGGGGGTTGAATAGTTTTTAAAATACACACGTTTGTAACTGCCCGGATTTTAAATGATCATAGCCTTATTTCGCCTCTTATAGCTTGATTGTTAACAGCTATAAACAAATTGAAATGGATTCGTTTAGTCCTGAAGAGGGAATTTTCATTTTTCGAAAGAGTTTACGGTTTATATCAAATTGAGATTGATTTTAAAACACTATCATGACCACCTTAAAAAATCGATTTTCTGCCAGCTTTTCTGGATTTTGAACCACTGTGCCGGTTAGATGATCTTAAGCATTGTCTAAATTTTAATATACTGCTGTAATTTTTGCTTTTTGGTAGAAGAATAGGTATAATAAAGAAAAAAAATCTTTTATTTTCACTAATTACATGTGAAATTACAAGATATACTGCCTTAACTTTTGAAGTTTAAATTATTCGTGAGGAATTTCATATGCAATTCAATATGCAATTCATGGGTGGATTCATGTTAACTTAAATAAATTAAACGACTGTTGAATAGAGATTTATGAATTGCATTTGGGTTATTTCCGGGTAAATATTGCGTATCATTGAAGTTTTAAAGTATTGAAGAAAGTGAAAAAAAAACATTGAAAATCATTCTAAACTTTGAATTTTCTTGAGATTTGCTTGGAATAAAATTAATAAAACTGGGCAATTTGGAGTGCTCACTTCAAGAGTTAAAGTATAAGTATGAATAATAAATCTTTTTTGTGTACCCCTTTTTTTCAAGCGCAACTTTTGTGAAAAAAATAATCAAAATCATTCACGCGATTCCAAAATACTTCGTTTAAAATAAGTGTTGTTTTAGTACAATGCTGATATCCTCGAAAAACCAAACCTGCTATAAAACTGCCAAGTTTTGTTCATCTGTTATAGTTCAAAAGCTTCGTTAGTTTGCTCAATTTTCTCCATTGGCAAAGCTTTACTAACGTCTAGCGATCCTGGTGGCGACTAGACGAAGCTCTCATCGTCAGAGACTGAGAACGGAAAATGCCAGAAAAAAGCACCCTGTAGCCAAAGCTTGTATTCAAAAGGGAGATGAAAATTCAGCTTCGATTTGCTGAAAGCGGTTTCATAGCTCGTTTAGATGAAATTCATTGGAGTAAATCGAATTGAAGAGAACATTGAAGATTTTTGAATAAATAAAATCATAACTTTTGCACTTATATTTCAGGTCCTTTTTGATTCGAGAATTCAAGTCCATGCATAAGCTACCAGCTGCTGGAAATATTCCAGCACTTTCACCAGCACAAACTTCCAGCATGCTGCATTTTTTGGCATACCTACATATTCGTGGTCTGTTTGGGTGCGGAGAATCTTCCGTTTAACATGGAACCACGCCGGTATTTATGGTCTTTTGTTATGTTGTGGTTTTCCTGCTTATTTTTTCGGATGCTCACCAACCGGGCCAAAAATGGTTCAAATCGATTAATGGTAAATTAAATTTAACTGCTCTCCGCACCATTTTCGGGGCCATTGTATTTCTCTGTTTGACTTGCCGAAGAATTCATTCATCATTGTATTCGAATGCAAAGCCAGGCAGGATGCAGACGGGGAAAAATGCCTACTGAGTTTGATAATTATTATGAGACCTTCGTCACTTGATCGGCGATTTGCAGCTCTAAACGACGCACACAGGGGTAAATGCACCTTATAAGCGATCAAAATTATTTGCGGACAAACGGTAAACGATAGACATTTGATATCTTCACAACATTTTCATATTTTTTGATGATCTATCGAATTCTTGAAAAAAAATGTGATATTTCCACCTGGAAGGAAAATAGAAAAAAAATATTTCTTAAAATAATTAGTTCACAGTCTTGATGTCTTGCCAGACATTGTAGATCTTATTATTTTAAGAAATTTTGTTGAAGACACCATCAAGATCGCATGATAATCATAAAAGCTACGAGCATTTTGAAAATGATACAACTAATTTCGAGTTTTTCGCTGTTTTTTAGAGGAAAAAGCTCGTTTTTGATTGCTAGATTGCAAAAAATCTATCCAACACTAATGATTGTCCATCGTTTACCGTTTGTCCGCAAATAATTTTGCTCGCTTTTATGGTGCATTTACTCAAGCAACACCGACTGTTTTATAAGACTCCCCAAGCTTCTTATGAAAATTTGGTCTAGTAGCCTGCTATAAAACTTCTATTGTTACTTGGGTTACTCCCTCTTACCGAGGCTAGTAAATTGACTTATAATTCAAAGGAATTTCACAAGGTTAAATGGAATAAGAATTACTTAAAATTTTTGGCAATGAATCCAAGAAGGGTAATGAGGTATTTTTTTCCGCGTGTGTCGAAATCGTACTCGGAAAAGTGTATTTTGTTTATGTTATTCAGTAATTTGTAAAGTAATTACACAGGGCAGTTTCCACTAATAGAGAAGCTGGAGCCTGTTTTGGCCCTCGAATGCCGATGCAGCTCTTTTTGAAATGTTCTAGTGCGTGTGAGCAAGTCTAGTGGGGCGTAGTTTTGTTCTCCAGGCCGGGTTGGGGCCCAGCGATTCCAGACTGCGGTCGTCTCTACAAAGTTCTTTTTGACAAATGTTGGCAGAATGAAGTGAACCGGATTTAACAACAGGATTGCAAAGAGCTTTATATTTAACATTGGAATTTTGTGAACTTAATGTGTTGAGAGTGTTTCGGGTCACGGAAATCAGATCCATGGGCAAGGCTTATGGATAAGTTACTCCCTGTTCACCTGGTTGAAATTTGCATCCTTCTTCCCAAAAACGGATGAATGAAAGGAGGGGTTGTGTCCTTGGATGTTACTTAATGAAGACATCAAGTTGGAAGCATGCACATTGAAATTGTTATACTATTTCGATTGTGAATAAACTGGTGAACATAATGCTGGTGTAGGAAAAAAATTATGTTTGGCCGATCGCTATAGCAATTTCGGCATGCTGCGACCAGTCAAACCTTTTAAATATTTCCGATGCCTTTTATGGTTTGAAGATAAGTATCCTTTTCAAATGGTTAAAAGGTGAGATGTTTAAAATGTATTTATTTTTCTATGGTAAAAGGTTTTTTTTTTTTGTTTCGATTATAGTCGTTTTACCATCTTTATGGCATTCGCGACTTTATCAACGTTACAGTTGGCGGATCGTTATTGGTGTTTTTTTTCTCCAAGTTTTTATTTTGCTATCAAAATTAAAGAAAAACCTCGAAAACATTATTATCAAAGTAGTAATTTGCAGTAGTTTACATTAAAAGTGCTTGCTACTTATTGCTGGGAAAGGAGAAAGAATTGAAGAATCGGTAGACGGCTATAGAAATGTGTAGTGGATGGTTTTTCTCGACCCCCAGACGGTGCAGGCAGGCTGGCATTTTGAAGCTAACGGATTAGTTATTAGAAAAACTTAAAATAAATGCAGTACAAGAGGCAGGTTTGGAGCCTCAAAAATGTTTAGGGAAGTTTGTATTTCCGTTGCATACGTATAAATGCTAGAGTCGTTAGGGTTGGGATATAGTGAACTTTAAATATACATGCGCTGCGCTGGGTTTTCGGAATGGTTGGGTTTTAGTGAAAAATTTGCATCAAAACGTATTGCATTCGAGTGAAAGAGAAAAAGCTGTTGAATGAGCAAAGCGTTCAACGTGAGGAATTGACTTATTTAATCGAAAGAGACGGAAAATTAAATAAGCTGAAAAAATGCATGTGAAATTGGGGGAATGAAAAAAAAATGAGAAAATGTGATTGAAATAAGATCATGGCGAGTGGTTGCTGTTGGCCGAACTGCTGCAAAAATGACATAATTATTTAGTTTTGCTCGGCTTGCTGCGATAGGATTTACATGGACATATGAGGATCCGAAAGAAAAGCTAAGTACCTTTTCACTTTATGTTATTAAATGTGGCTTCCAGATATGATGAATAGCGGGTGGATAGAATCAAAGTCTAATGATGATAGCTAGTCGTAGGGAGATCGGATATGTCTTAAATGTTCGAGTCCTCGAGTGTTGGAGTCCTTATAAAAAATCTAGTCCTTATCGCCGAAAGCACCTCTTTTTCACGAGAAAGTCTGTGATTCGAGTTCTTACTTTTTTTTCTATTGGGACTATTGGTGAATAACGAGTTGTGGGCCTCTAGGTTGTGCGCGTTGAATGTCGTTAATGAAATGTATTTTCTTTATTCAATATAAATGCGAGGGGATGGCAATAACATTTTACTCATGTTGCATAAGTTTCCCGTGTTTTGAAGAGTGAAATATGAAATTCTACCGGTTTTACTTCTCGCCCTGGGTCAATTAATGATAGTCAATGGTGTTAATGTCAATGTGAGAAATCATTATAGCAAATTTGGCAGAAGTGATTTGTTTATTTTCTTGCATCACAGATTTTTAAATTTCAATTTTTTAAAGATGGTTTAACTCTTTGCGTATTAGAACTTGCGTGATCAATTTTACAAGAATAGAATAATTTGCTTCATATGTCAGGCAGACAATTTAGTTAAATACAATCAAAAGTGTAGATTTTTAATTTTTTTACCGTTTTACATGGAATAGTTAAGTCTTTCCAATATTAAAAAAATCGAATAAAAGTGTATCCATGTCGGTGAGAACTGAGGGACCACCAACAAATTCTCACAGCTTTCAATAATTGAGGCCAAGTTCAGATAGGGACACTACATTGTTCTGAATTAGGTTTAAGTCTTAATATGGATAAAATCGAGATGAATAATTGTGCTTTTATGCAAATTCGTTATGAATTTTTTTTTCTCATTTAAAAGTGTGACTCGTGTTAACCACGGTTACTGTTCTAAAGTGTGCCTCACATTTACGCTCGTACTTTATTTATCTTTTTTTTTAATCTTTATTTATATGGCCTCTATAGGAGTTTTTAGGAGTTTCAGTAGGAAACATAGGATTCAGGAGGTGTAGGAGCTTAGGTTTCAAATGGCCACATCACTTACCATAGCGATTTCCATGCCATTATACCTTTACCCCCAAACATTCAGCGTGAGATTTGTGGAGGGATGGCGTACAGCCGGTCTCCGCAAAACAAATCATCACATGTGCTGCACTTCCCTTCCTCCTATCGACTACACGGACTTGGCCGGCGTCGTTATTGGTTCATTTAAAAGAAGGAGATCCTCAAAATTGTACAGTGAGATTGTATTGCTTGTTCCCAGCAATCTTTCAATTGGTTCATTGTGCAATGTTGATTATCTCGAACCAATCACGGAGTGCAACCATTATGCCATTGGCCGGGAGGGGCCGCAGGTGGACCGTAGTTGATAGCAAGCTCAAGCTCAAGCTCAAGTTACAGTTGGCGGATCGTTATTGAAAAACTCATCCGGTACAACTGTGTTCGATGTTTGCTCTTGGGCTCGAACTCGCGGACATCGGCTCAGGAGACAACAGACTTGCCAACTGAGCTATATCACAAGCCACGATGGTAAAAGGTAAGATGTTTAAAATGTATTATATTCATATATTTAAAATAGCTTCACTCTATTCAAGGGGATTCGTGGGGGGTTGGATAGGTCACCAAGCGAACGAAAGACTGATATACAATGGATTGTGGGTTCAAGCCAGCCGGAGTATCTCGGCAAATATGGAATCATAAGAAAGATACTCTGGTTCCTTTTCATAATTCTAAATTTGTTTCGAACAGTCGGAAGAGAGTTAGGTGAGTCAAACCTATCCCAAACCAGTGGTAACGGACCACTTGGTTGCATTGCAAATATTGTTGGTGAGTTAAGCATGGACAATATTTGAACGTGTGATCGAGACTTCCCGTACCGACTCGGGTCGAAAGACCTATCAGCCACTGGTGGGTTTAAATACATACATACATACATACATGAATCCAAGAAGGGTAATGAAAAAATGCAACTCTCCCAGGGTAGGAAACTCAAATAAAAAGCTCACGATTTTATTTATTGAAATGTTTTATTTGGTTTGTATTTCAAATTCTAAATCATTCATAAATTTATATTCTCAAAGTTCAAAAATCACTGTTTTAAATTTGATGATTTATGAAACAACATTAGGGGCTGTCCATTAATGATGTCACGTAAAATTTGGAAAAAATTTACCCCCCTCCCCCCTCTGTTACATATTGTCACAAATTCCGTAACCCCCCTTTTGTATTACGTCACGTTTTCCTAACCCCCCCCCCTCGGATTAAAATTTTCAACCCATTAGAAATTTGATTAAAAATGTTGCTTTTTTGAATTCATCGGTTTTATTTAAAGAATTGAAAAAAGGTTACCCACTTTTAACAAGCCTTTAATCATTGCTTAAAACACATTTCAATCATGAGTCCAAGGATTATGTTGATGATTTTCCATATCAATAGCCGGGAAAGTCGAGGGAGTAGCTGCAGTATCAGCGACGATGTTGAAACCATCCAAATCTAGTTCCTCTTCTTCAATCCATTCGCAATCCAAATCTTCTCCACAGGTTAGAATAGCCAAGCAATCCTGTTCACGTTTTGCCACAATTTTAGTGGAACAGACCTTCTTTGCATTTATCTTTGCCATCATCCACACAAACAAGAACCGTAAACAAGAATCATAAATAGAAGCTAGCATAACCAAATAAAATTTAAAGCTATTTTTAGCTGTTTGTTCCCATTCTCGCATATTGCGCACCATTTCAAAACTTGTTTCTTGTTGAAAAAACTGCCTAATTGCCATAAAGAGCCCCTGTAAACAGGTAGGAGATATTTTTGATTTAGCTTTAATACGTTTTTATCAGCTCAATTTTGGTGGAATTCACTTCGCTACGACGCAAGATTTACCCTTTTCGGATTTACCTTTTTTCACGGTGAATTGTACATTTTTTAAGATCGATTCAGGTAAACTTTACCTCGCTGTGAGGTTAGTTTCACCTCGAAGAGGTAGAAGTAACCATTTTTGATTTCACGAGCGTTCACCTTTTTATCTCGGAAAATTTTACCTTTTTATTATTTTCCTTGTAAGAAAGGCTTTTTTCATCCCGGTTCTTGAAAAAAATGTGATAAGCAATGCCCTGCTCTCTATCTTATTTTTATACATTTCCACAAATTTCAAGCGACATGGTTTGTTGAAATTAAATGTAAATGAATAAAGATGTTAACATATCAAAAGTGTCTACTGGTTGTTAACGTCGTCTCCCACATCCTTGACGTTCATTTAAAATTGAAACTCAAATCTCAACACGAAAAAAAAAACAACCTTTATCGAGTTGCAAAAATACAACCAATTCAACATGCAAAACGCAACCATCATGCACTACACTAGGCACCAGACAAGGCACCTACCCATGTAAACTTATTTCTATCCACCGTTCAAAATCTGGAATAACGAGTTCAGCTGCACGCATTTAACGGACCAACCACAGAAATTCAAATAACGATAAATATCTTTATCGCACTCCCAAACAACATTATCGCCATCGAGCGCGCCAAATGCCAACCCACATTGTCCAAATGAGTTTTCTATCTCCCAAACTCCTTGACTGCACACTTGGAATCGGTTCGGAATGGAGTAGAGCAATCAGGAAAGCAGAGTAAAACTAAGTAATTGCAATCGCAAACATTACGGATAAATGTCTATAGGGTAAGGGGGGATGAAGCAAATCAAACCGGAAAAGTCTATATGAAGTTTAAAAAAAACGAAAAAGACTCTCTTTAGCAATCGAACCACGGATCTTCCCGAACATCTGATAGGTATTTACCGGTCAACATAGAGTATTTACGATTTAAATTTCTCCCGTCTTCCTGAAAACGGGAGAATAGAGAAATTCTAAAGATCCGGAAAACGAGAGGCCAATCGGGGGGCCTGAAATCGCGAACTACTTGAACGTTGTCACGCTGCGGCGTGCTGTTTCCATAGCATGGTCAGCACGAAATTCATCAGAAAAAAAACGGCGGGGATGGAATGCTGCGAAACTCACAAGGACCCGACCATCGGAAGATGTGGCCGGTTTCGTTAACTTGATTTTGTTTTTCTGGTTCCTTTGCTCCCCTTTAGCCAGGTTTCCCGAATGAGAGAGAAACGGGCAATGTTTTGAAGTCGTTCGAACAGTGGGACAAAGTTGATTGTTGGAAATTGGAACGTAAACTCCCATTAACTGCCTAAAGGTGACTTGCAAAATGCCGATTTAATACCCTACTAAGTTAATTGTTTTTAAATGAAAACTTATCAACGTGCTCAAAACATAGCCGTGTGTTTAAAAACATGTAAGTTAAAAAAAATCCGTTTTTCTATTACCTCTTAAACCATAATACAATAGGGCGGTTTTAAGAGTTTACGGTGGAGAGAAACATTTCTGGACCTCACCAACTTCCCTATCGTCCAAATGGAGACATGGTACCAGATAGGAAAACAAGAGAGAAATCTTAAAATCTTTCCCGCAATTGATTGATCTCTTCCTGGATGTCTCAATAACCAATTTTTTTTGTAGACAGGAGATTCCATCCTGAGATCGAAACCCGGATCAGAAAAGCCCGATTTGCGTTTGCGAGTCTCCGAAACAACTGGCGCTTACGCCAGATCTCTCTACGAACTAAAATCCGGATCTTCAACTCAAACGTCAAACTTGGCGCACATATGCGGTGACGACGCGAAAACTGCAAGTTTGTGTGAATCGCTGCCTGCGGAACATCATCCACGCTTGGTGGCCTGGCGACTGGATCTCAAACGTGGAACTTCATCGCTACTGGTATCATCAGAAGGCGCTAGAAATCGAGATTCGGGAACGTAAGTGGAGATGGATTGGGCACACGCTGCGAAGAGATGAAAATGAGATATGCATAGAGGCGCTTAACTGGAATCCAGATGAGCATCGAAGAAGAGGCAGGCCCAGAAGCTCGTGGCGGCGTAGTCTTGCCGCTGAAATCCGCACAGTTGACTAGAACCTTGGCTGGCAGCAAGTTAAGACGCCGCCTCCGGATCGCCAGCAGTGGAGATCTTTTATCTCAGCCCTATGCGTTGGTCAATCGGCGCCGGACTCTTAGGTAGGTAGGGAGATTCCACCCCAACCCAAATAAAATTCTTCTTTTACCACGAAGATGATTACGAACTCAGATAGATTGAACGGAAAGAAAAAATTCTTCCATGGTTAATCTTCAACAGTCAAAAAACGCTGTTTCTTCGAGATCCGTAAGATGCTTCCTGGTGATGGGGTTATCCACGGTATTCGCGTATTGTGAATTTCGGCAAGGTTTAACTTTTTTGTAATCGCCATCATAATTCTGACACACAGGCCTCAAAGCTCGAACCGAATGCAATGTCAGCTTCGGCATAGCTGAGGTGTACAGGAACGGGTTTCATCCGTATTGCCGCGCCAGACAGAGTAATAGAGGCCAATTTTATTCAGGACTTGCTGTAGTTAACACTCGGAAAAGTACAAGTCAAGACGAGACCCGTAGCAAGGAATAGGAGATCGTCTGAATACTGCCGTCGTATCCTATTGCTATATAGGTTCGCGAGAAGTGTTCGAAGGTGATGGACGAAAAGAACGCCGCGCGGGCGGCAGTAGTGCGAAGAAGCATTTGTCGGAACGTGAAAAATCACCGACAGCGGAAAAAGCAGCGAGTCTGAAAAACCGCCGTCTGGAGGAGGGAGGAGCTCGAGGAGCTGGAGCAGCTGCATCGTTCCCAGGAAACACGAAAGTTCTATCAGAAACACAAAGCATCCCGCAAAGGCTTCGTGCCGCAAGCCGAATTGTGCCGGGATAAGGACGATCGTGAGATGATAAAAAGGAGGAAGCAGTACTTCGATGAACACCTGAACGGCGCACATGCTGGAGATCAAGACGGTGAGGAAAGATACCTCGCCAGCGTAGCCAACGACGAGGTGAAGCCACTCCCAACGATGAGTGAAATTAGGAAGCCATTCGCCAGCTGAATAGCAACAACCCAGCAAGAAAAAATTCATTCCCGTTCATCGATTCCGCCTCTAAATGAATAAATGAGTGATTTTCCGAAGGCGCACCGGCTTTGAGATTCCGAAATTAGAATATTTTCGGTCTATTTTGTGTCGAGGTCCCTCTTCACGCACCAACACAGTTTCAAAGTTCAGGTTTCCCATGGATTGAAGCAATTGCCCAGCAAGAAAAAAATTCATTCCTATTTATTATTCCGCCTCCAAATGAATAAATGGTTGACTTTCCGAAGGCGCACCGGCTTTGAGATTCCAAACTTAGAATATTCCCAGCAAGAAAAAATTCATTCCCGTTCATCGATTCCGCCTCCAAGTGAATAAATGGGTGGTTTTCCGAAGGCGCAGCGGCTTTGAGATTCCGAACTTAGAATATTTTTGGTCTTTTTTCTGTAGAAGTCCAACTTCACGCACCCACACAGCTTAAAATTTCTTGTTTCTTTGGAATGTACGGAATTGCTTTTCAATGTGTTGGCTCATGGTCCGTTCACTTGGTTCAGTAGCGTGGCGGCTGGTGTTGTTGATATTGCTTGCGAAGACATTCAGTTTCACCCGTGCTTTGAAGCTGTGCGGACGTGGCGGTAGTTTTCTATAGCGTCGTGCGTATGTGGAATTGACTACTGTTTCAAGTATCAGTATTCATAAACTTTACTTATGTAATGAAGTGATTTGTGATGAAGTGAAGAATTTGAAAAGAACGAGGATTGGATTATGAATGTAAGTAAACAAAACCCTTAATTATTATATTGTAAATTGAATACCTAACATGTTTTGAATTTAAACTGAATTCTGAAATTAGAGTTTTTGGTTATGATTTATGAAAATTGATTTTTGAAAGCATCAAATTGATACCCATGTAAGCACTTCGGGTTATCAGTTAAGATGGGAATCAGGAGCATAAATTCTGATTTTTGTATTTAATGGTCTGAATAACCAATAACCAATACATTTTTAAAAAAATGAAGCAATAGTTTAGAATCAGCAGTATCATGCAATTGAATTTTGAAATACAAAAAAAAATAATATTTTCCAATGAACAATTTGGCAAAACACCAACAAAATTTGAATTATGATATTCAAGTACCATGTTTTGATTCTGTAATTTGGATTAAAGAATCCAAAAACTAAACGAAATCAAACATTTTAAAATATAAATATATTTTTTTAATTAGTTATATTCATTTCTACATTTTCTTATCTCGGAGATGTGATCGCAGCCGTGGCTCAATGTTGCCTCTCCGAAAATCAATTTTTAAAAGCTGTCAATTTTATTCTGTTATCCTTTTCTCGATCCTTTACCAAAACAAATTTGAGCAATGAAATGTAAACAGTGCAAATTTAAATCAGTTTTGGCTTTTCAGCATTCTAGATTGATCCGTTTAATTTATCGAATTCAGCAAAAATCTCAATTATTTCTGAATTGATATCCGATTACATAATCTGAATTTTAATCCAAAAAAAAACATTGCTTCTGACGAAACGATATTCCGAATCACCAAATCAAATTCTGAAAAATAAAATATTCAATTCAGATTCCAAAATTTGAGGCTTATGAAAAGTAATTTCTGAATCCAGATTCTTATCCCAAAATACCATGATCTGGATTTCATACTGTTAATAACTGTTATTGAATTTTAAATCTTAATTTTACATGTCATGATGCAAATTATAAAACTTTGATTCACAATTTTATATGAAAATAAAATTGTGTTTGGAAGTTTGAACTTATCAATTCGGATTTGAAAGTCACATAATAATTTTTTTGGAATCTGAAAGAAATCTGAATCGAAATTTCAAATCTGAATCACAAATATTAAATATGAATTGTGAATATGAAATCTGACTATAAGATTTGATTATTTTTTTTAAATTTTGTTGATTGTGAAATACGAATCTCAATTCTCAATCTGATATCTAAACAAAAAAAATTGGAAACTGAATCTGAAATCTGAATCTGAAATCTGAATCTGAAATCTGAATCTGAAATCTGAATCTGAAATCTGAATCTGAAATCTGAATCTGAAATCTGAATCTGAAATCTGAATCTGAAATCTGAATCTGAAATCTGAATCTGAAATCTGAATCTGAAATCTGAATCTGAAATCTGAATCTGAAATCTGAATCTGAAATCTGAATCTGAAATCAAAATCTGAAATCTGAATCTGAAATCTGAATCTGAAATCAGAAAGGGGTAGGCTTGATAGCGGCACGTTATCCAAACAAACGGGAAAATTGTGAAATGAAATTTGAATATGAAATCAGAAATTTGAATATGAAATCAGAATTTGAAATATGAAAATAAAATCTGAATTAAAAATTTGAATATAAAATCCAGAATCATAACCTTAAATTTAAATTTCAAATCTAAATCTTAAATCTGAATCTTTGTTTTAATTGTGAAAATTGAATCTGGAATCCATCTGAATCGGAAATCTAAATCTGAATCTAAGTTTCAATGGAGAATATTGAAACTGAAATCCGTCTGAATCAGAATTTGGATTTCTTAAATAATTTATTGTATTGTATGCATGCACATCACTGGATTGACTTTGTTTTTGCGATTTTAATTATTGAGAAATGTTGAGATGAATTTTTTAATATTTATACTTTTTACCAATTTTTGTCCATTTTCAGATGAATTGAACATTAACAGGAATTATTTTCAACATATTACATGAAAAATTCATTTTTTTAGTATATGTTTCAAACTTTCATAAAAAAAATTGTTTAAATAAATGCAGTTTCTACAATGAATCTGCAAAATTTCATAATGTCGTTCGTATCAAATCCGAAAGTCCTCCTTTTATGTCCCGTTATAGATCATATTCATTCATCGATTGTATTTAATTTTTTTGCTATCAAAACAAAAAGAAACTAAAAAATATTATTCTTTTGAATTTCTCTTTCTTTTTTTTTCTCAATGCTTTGAAATGCTGGAATTCGAAAGTCCTTCTTCAATAAATGTATATGAGAATAAGAAATGATGAATTCAATTCTTTTAATAAAAAAAAACTCTAGCGAAATTTAAAAAATTACAAATCAAACATTTTTTTCTGATGAACTTTTTATTTTATGAACATTAATTTATTGAAATTTTGATTCCTCTTTTTCAATAGTTGATGTACAATTATCTCCATTATTTTAAAAATGTTTTAAAAAAATATCTGAAACACACTCTGTTTAAATTTTCAACGATTAATTTTTAAATTTGATTCTTCTTCAAAATCAATTTGAAAGTTGTCCAAATTTATTTATAATTTAATTCAAACGATTCAAATGATTTTCAATGGGCTCTGCAGAAAAGTAAAGAAAAAAAAACGACGAAAAACTGTTACAGCGCAGCTCGGATCCGAATCCCATCCCATGTATGCACCCTTCGGGCATCGTGCTCTGGTACGATGTCCGAGGGGCGTTTATTCCGCTTCGGAGCTTTTGGATGAATCACAAGGAACTCACTCGAAGGTCGCGTTCACCCCGGCGGCTAACGCGACAGTTTTGTTCCAACTGTAGTTTCGCATTTGCGCTCCGGATTTATTTCGCTGCGAAGCGGAAAATGAATTTAAAAAATCGCTGGGTTATAGGTCTATTTTGTGTCGAGGTCCTTCTTCACGCACCAACACAGTTTTGAAATGCATGTTTCCTATGGATGGAGGCAATTGCTATTGAATGTGTTGGCACTGGGCGACCTGCTTGTTCAATGCTGGCTGTTATTGTTGATATTGTTTAGAAGGAGTTCAGTCAGTTTCATTCCTACTCAGCGGTATGAAGTATTCATTTGAAACGCGAGAAAAACACACTGAATTGTGCGCTGAAATTCACCAGATGTGCAGCAAAATTCATCAGATGTGCGGCAGAATTCATCAAGTGTGCAAAAAATTCATCAAGTGTGCGGCAGAATTCATCAAGTGTGCACAAAATTCACCAAGTGTGCGGCAAAATTCATCAAGTGTGCAGAAAATTCACCAGATGTGCGATTCCATCTTTTTGATTTTCATTTTCATGAGATTCGATGATCATTTCATACGGGTGTTCCTACTTCGAATCCGTGCAGATGTGGCGGGTGTTCGTCAATTTTTTTTTTCAACGGAGCGTGTGATGTCATTGGTGATATTGTTGGAATAGATTTAATTTTCAGCTGTGCATCGAATCCGCGTAGACCTGGTTAAAGTTCTTCGTTTCGGTGGTGCGAAGTGATTTAGTTTGTTTCGAGCTTCAAAGGTGTTAGAATCAGCTAAAAAAAAATTATTTAAAGCAAACGGACAGATGGAAAAGTGTTATAGATCGATAACAGAAACATCGGAGAGGAGAGTTAACACTTTAAAAAGAAATATCATTGAAAAATATTTTTAAAAAACATGTGTGAAACAGAAGATATAAAAATGATAAGTGTTTAAGGAAATAGTTATAGAGAAGTTAAAGCAGCAACGACGTAAACTTTCAGGTAAGCCAAATTGAACAATATTTTTAACATTAAAAAAAACCTTTTTCAGCATTCTCTGAGTTTAACATAAGTTTTAAGCAATGTTCCGAAAATCAATCATTTTCCATCAGCCATGATTTACTGCATTCAGAGCCAAAAAATCGAAGCAGTCAATTTTTCCTCTGCAACCAAATCATATAAACAATCATGCATGACAACGACGCTGCTGTATTTGATACATTCCCGCAAAACATGATGTGGTAAAGAAGGACGCAGACTATCAGCAACGAACGTCTCGATGGTGATTGCCTTCCTTGATGGTTTTTCACCTTCTAGGATCACAACTGATATGTATCAGTTCTGAGAGATGTTCAAAGGTTGCAATGTGATTTTTAGTTTTTCGTTTTGCGTAGAAGAACAAAATCATTACTAAGTAACCGCAATGAACTGTCCTGCATGTGCTATGGCTTTTTTCAACATGTGGTCCTGGTATTTCTTCAGATTTTCCTTCTGAGAGATTCATGATCGTCTATCATTATCAACAATGATTGAAGTACAGGCGTTAGTGAATGTTTATGAGAGCGACGTTCAAAATGTATCATCAAGTATGTCGATCACCGTTGATTAGCCACGTGACGAAAAGCAACGTTAGCCCCCGATGGAGCATGGTATATTTTTATGTATCTAGTTAATGTTGATGTTCGAAAAATATTCAACGGATACGTTCACCACGTGCCTATCACAGCACTCGAAGGTAAAATTATTCTGGCTTGAAACGAATCCTGATTGCTTTTCTTGAGCGATTTTCCGAACATTGGTTTTAAGTTCTGTTTTATGAATTTTGAGATTATCATAAGCTGAATTCAGATTTTTTTCATCGGAAACTTTTCTCTTAAAAATCTTTCGAGATAAATATGTTTCAACTGAAAACAGCTTATTTAATTATTCTTACGAAGCACCTGCGAAACAAAACACATTTGCAAACCCTTTATCGAAAATAGACAGAAAATCATAATTTAAACCTAACAAAGCCTGGAAATCTACAATAAAACTATTCACAAATGATCATTTCTTGAATAAATAGAATGTCTGGTTCTGATCCTGATTTAAAACAAAACTGAATATGAAATCTGAAACTGAAAAGAATTATGTATAAATTTGAATCTGAAATATGAATCTAAAATCTGAATCTAAAATCTGAATCTAAAATCTGAATCTAAAATCTGAATCTGAAATCTGAATCTGAAATCTGAATCTGAAATATGAATCTGAAATCTGAATCTGAAATCTGAATCTGAAATCTGAATCTGAAATCTAAATCTGAAATCTGAATCTGAAATCTGAATCTGAAATCTGAATCTGAAATCTGAATCTGAAATCTGAATCTGAAATCTGAATCTGAAATCTGAATCTGAAATCTGAATCTGAAATCTGAATCTGAAATCTGAATCTGAAATCTGAATCTGAAATCTGAATCTGAAATCTGAATCTGAAATCTGAATCTGAAATCTGAATCTGAAATCTAAATCTGAAATCTGAATCTGAAATCTGAATCTGAAATCTGAATCTGAAATCTGAATCTGAAATCTGAATCTGAAATCTGAATCTGAAATCTGAATCTGAAATCTGAATCTGAAATCTGAATCTGAAATCTGAATCTGAAATCTGAATCTGAAATCTGAATCTGAAATCTGAATCTGAAATCTGAATCTGAAATCTGAATCTGAAATCTGAATCTGAAATCTGAATCTGAAATCTGAATCTGAAATCTGAATCTGAAATCTGAATCTGAAATTTGAATCTGAAATCTGAATCTGAAATTTGAATCTGAAATCTGAATCTGAAATTATATTTACTTTGCTTGAAACTTCCCAAATCTCTAAACTAAACTTTACTAGAAAGGTTGTGGTGGCGTTGATGTTTGTTTAATAATTCTCATCGGCCAACCATCAAATAATTAGGCTGGAACAAATATAAATTTCTTCTTTTGTCACCCCCCCTCCCCCCCCCCCCCCTTCGAAATTCCCAAAATCCCGAAGGGGGGGATAAATAAAGTTCTAAGTATTTTAAGTAAATTTCAAATAAAAATTCCAATATCCAAAAGATTACAAGACCAACAACTAAATTTTGGAAGATGGAAGCTAATTCACATTTTGTATTCTTGATTTTATTGAATTTTTCGATTTAAAAATTACTTGATTTATAAGTTTTATGCAATAATATAGTATGCAATTTGGTTGCATAAAAGCTTTCGTGCAATTTATTCCAATTTATTCGTTTTTCGTATTATTTTTTATTGTCCCCCCCCCCCCCCCCCCTCGCGATGTTCAAACTCCGAGAGACAAAAGAAGGATTTGAAATTTGTTCCGGCCTTATTACTCCGCAACGGACGCACGCTGAATTATGAACAAACATCTAGGGGAGATGCGGGCTATATGCGCCTATTAAGCAGAATACTGATTTAATGAAATATTACATCGAATATGTGTTTAAAAACTATATCCACGTGTGCAGGCATCTGTTTTCTATACATTGGAGAAATTTTTGTGTTCAAATTTCCTTCCGTTTCCGAGAAAACGATTTTATTATAACTGTTGTCTAAAATGCCGATCCTCAAACCGTGCGGGCTAAATGCGCCTTTTTATGTTTTGAATGAAATTCCTGTTTTTGGGCAATATTTCCGTAAAATTTCATCGAAACTGCTAGAAAATAAATACTTCCGTACGACAAAGCTGAAGTTTTAAAAAAATCTATGTCTTTTATAATTTTATGGAATAAAATAACAGTTAGGTTTTCCATACTTTGGAGGCAGTTTATCTATAAGAAAAACTTTATCAAATCAGTTTTGAGATCTTCAATTTTCTCTTAAGATGTTAATCAGAGCTTAGATTTGAAGTTTCAATGATGAAAATCAATAATTTATTCTATTTAACCTGTTATTTTAGGATGGAGGCATTTTACAAACATGATGGGGGCATACAAAAACACCCTCTTATTCCACTCTATAATTATTATTAAACCTCAATAAAAGCTTTAATATGTTGTATTTTTTGAGTTCATTTGAATAAGAAGCATAAACCGTCCAAGTTTTTGTTTTGAGCTTCTTTACGTAGAATTTTTAAAAGTCAAAATATTACATCAAAAGGTGTATGAATTTTTAAATTTTTTTGAGTAGCTTTATTCATAAAATTCTTTCTTGCCTTATGTTCAAAGCGTATCGCCCTCAAAAAGCATTGATTAGATATGTTGTCTTGTCAGCCATTTCGTCAAACGGTCTTAGGGTCATTTAACCCGATAGGCCCATTTAGGAAACCTTTCCCCTACATTCAAATCATATGCGGGAAAAGGGAAAGAAACGGACGCGCATTGGGAAGGAAAAAGCCGAAGATCCCATCCCATGTATGCACACTTCGGGCATCGTGCTCTGGTCAGATGGCGGCAACTTTACACGATTTGTCTATGTATCGTGTGACCAACATCTTTTAAATAAGTGGTCGTGAATCTCGTTTTTAAGCTTTTTTTCCTCAGATTTAAGCTTTTTTTGCCTTGAGAGCATAGGAGACGAAAGCTTAAATCTGAGGAAAAAAGCTTAAATCTGTCAAAACGAGGGGAAAAAAGGGTAAATCTGAGAGATGTGCTCCATAGGGTTTGAATAGCGTTGCCGCCGCCTGGCTCTGGTACGATGTCCGAGGGGCGTTTCTTCCGCTTTCGAAGCTTTCGGATGAATCACAAGGAACTCACTCGAAGGTCGCGTTCACTCCCAGCGATTTACGCGACAATTTTGTTTCAACTATAGATTCGCAGTTGCGCTCCGCATTTATTTCGCTGCGAAGCGGAAAATAAATTTTAAAAATCACTGGGGTGGAGCGTGATTTGGCATGGAGCGAGTGAATTGGAGGAATATTGCTATAGTTGCTTCAAAAACTTGATCCACAGAACAAAACTATGTTGCAAATACGCGCCGCTGTGTATTCAATACGCGCCTAGAAGCCGAAAACACCCGAAAGTAGCCGAAGATCGAAAACACACCAATACTTACAGACACTTTGACTGAAAAGAAAATCAAAATGGACTAATCCAAATTTAAAAAAAATTAAAAGTAGATTTTTTGGGCTGAATTAACGCTCAGAATATGGTTTTAGACTTTTTGTTCATTTTCAATGAAAATTGGACTTTTTGAAAAATTAATGCTATTTTCAGCCTTCTACGATTGGCGCGTTATAACGAGCGCATGGGCCGTGATAGAACATACCCATGAAAAGCATGCCTTAGCGAGTTCAGTATGATTTTTTAGCATAAAATCATAATTTAGATTCTTCTCTATCGATGTGTCAGAAAATATTGTCTTATTCGTTTTTCTCTGCTTGGTGACACCTTACTAAAAGTGTTTTAAAATTTAGATCGAAATGAAGAAAAACCTAAATTGTGAAATTATCACGACACAGGGGCATTTTAAGGAAAAATTCATACTTGCCATGACCAATCACAGCATTTCAAACAAATTGGTAATATTTTGCAGGCTTAAAATGTTTCAGATGCTTTAAAACAAGGGTGGCGCGTATTAGCCACATGGGGCGTTATATGAACTTTTCCCCTATCGTGTGACCAACATCTTTTTACTGAGTGTTGGTGAATCTCGTTTTTAAGCCTTTTTTTTCAGATTAAAGCCTTCAGAGTATAGGAGATGAAAGCTCAAATCAGAGAAAACAGCTTAAAACTGAGGAAAAAAGCTTAAATCTGAGAGATGTGCTCCACACGGATTGTATATCGTTGCTGGGATCTGATCGAATCATGGGCAGAGGTTACAGGTGCATTTTTGGGTTTAGGGTTCCTACGCGAGTATAAGTGAACCAACCCATCTTCCAAACACCCAGGCGGCGGCAACGCTATTCAAACCCTATGGAGCACATCTCTCAGATTTACCCTTTTTTCCCCTCGTTTTGACAGATTTAAGCTTTTTTCCTCAGATTTAAGCTTTCGTCTCCTATGCTCTCAAGGCAAAAAAAGCTTAAATCTGAGGAAAAAAAGCTTAAAAACGAGATTCACGACCACTTATTTAAAAGATGTTGGTCACACGATACATAGACAAATCGTGTAAAGTTGCCGCCATCTGCAAACACCTGCAGAGCGTATTTGTCACTTTCAGTACAAGATCATGTTTATTGAAAACGATATCCACAATTTTTTGGCATTTCAATATTCAAAGTAATTTTGTACTAGGTGACGTTTGCCGGTGAACGTGTGGAAAAAATCGGTGTTACATATGAAAACTCTCCATACAAAAACTATGGGATCGAAATGTTTGTTTACCAATCTACAAAACCAACCATTTCACCCACTGTGCTCCCAATAAAATCGCGATTCCCATCCAGAATGAAACACGCGCCGGGAATGTTCTCAAACCGTGTCGCTCGCTAGTAGTATTAAGGTAGGTACTCTCGATTCGATGGTCCTCCTAGAGTTGTTCGTGGTACCAGTTCAGCTGACCACCTTACCCTGTCTCCCCTTGCTGTATCCAACCAGTTGCAGCACGTTGCAACTTATTGTGGAGGGCGGGGGAAAGTTTTTGAGCCATCGTCGTCGCCGTCGTTCACTGGAACCGGCATCGGAATTGAAGGCAAAGAGGAAAAAATTGAATCTGCTGCTGGCCCAACTCTCGACAAACTCGACTAAACGAATCATCCACCGAGGAAGTCAATAGTACGTAAATGACTTTGCTGGCCATCGGACGCGAATCGTTTAGGTCGGTCAGTTAGTCCCAATTCTCCCCGGAACGACGGATTTCGAACGCTATCGGACCGCATTGTATCACCGATCGCTGCGCGATCGTCTTGATCCAAAACAAAAACAACAACTTGGAGTGACCACACGCGAATATCGTAGGATCGGAGAGCGTTGCGCGTGAACTCGTTTCAATCTCAACTTCCCTTTTCGTCGAAGTTTGGAAGTTTGGAGATCGGGGTTGTCGATCACTTGAGGTGCCCAAACGAAAGCGTTACAAGTGGATCAAGAATTCTCTAACGGGAATTGGTGTGTTTGAACCGAAGAGGAATAAAGGGGGAAGTCTCGATAATAAATCACCGGAGCCGGGCCGCCGCTCGGCTTGACAAAATCTGGGTGACGAAAATGGTGAACCTCCAGCCGGGAACCACCTGTGGAGTTTGGATGGTTCTTCGTACGAGTGCCATAGTGGGATACCCTCAGCCAGCAGTCAGTCAGTGAGCGAGTCCTACGGGTGATGAGTTTCGATTTCGATGAACTCTGGCTGGAGAGATTCCGGTATCGAGAGAAAGAGTGTGTTTGTGTGTGCCGCTGCTGTCGCTGATCCGGCTAAAAATAAAGCGTAATAAAATAATGCAGGCCTAATAGACCGGTCGTCGTCGGTGGTGTTGTCGAGTTCCGGACCGGCTTGGCTGCGCATTCCTACCGCCTGGAAAGTTCCGCAATGCCAAATTGGGAAGATTTCAGTGGGGACAGGTTGTTATTAATTGAACAGAAAAGTCTACATAGATATTTTTAAAAATATATTTAATTGTCATACTATACAAAGTCAACATATAATTAGCTAACCATAGCTTTTTACCTCAGATGTATTTCAATTTGAGTCACGTTCTGCTTAACTAAAGTAAAACTCCACTCCCTCGTAAATTAATCCACCAACAAAAGCCAAAGATACATTTCTAATTTAAAAACAAACCGCGAACGTGCACGACACGAAAACGTGACAAGGCGGCGCTATAACTGTCACTTTAAAGTGGCGATGAAGTGCGAATTGGAGATATCTAATAAATTCTGTAATGGACACATGAGGTTGAAGACAATTGTTAAATCCAATCAGATTGTAATTAATATCAAAACCTTCTTTTCTCACTCGCAATTATTTTGTTCATTCGACCTAATTTGAGAAAGATGCATCTTGACAAAGAAAAATGCGGGTAACAAGGATTGAATTTAAAAAAACAGTATTAATTTTAGTTGTTATTTTGAATCATCGTGTGATCAGAATCATTCTAGAATGGAAAAACAACACTTGAAAAGATTTTTGAATCCAGAAGTGTCTTGCACATCATAAATTTTTGGTTAGCGAATTAATTTTCTCATTCAATTTTAAGTGAATTAGCGGATAAGAAAGTTTCGCTTATTTTTATTATTATTGAAGTACGCTAAATCTTTTAAGTGTTGCTTTACCCATGAACGAATGGATCAAAATGTATATTCTCATACAGGTTCAGAATTTTTAAATTGATCCCTTAATATGTCCCAATGATCCCAATTTCAACTGAAATCATAGAAATGAATGTGGCATCTTGATATAAGTTGTCTTTGCGCTCCCACCTCACAGACAGTGTATGAGAGCCAAACTCAACCAACAACGTTGAACAATCGCTAGCACAGCTGACATTTGCTTAATCTAGGCAGCAATCTGGAGTTGAACCTAAATAGGGATCAGAACAGGGACTCCACATTTGGAAGCGATTCATTTAGTCCTCAATTTGCGCAACAAGTTTTAATTTTGTTCGTTCGGAAATGTGTGTGGTATAAAAGTTTTCATTCAAAAATCACAACAGATGTACTGAAAGTTTACTAAATGTAACTTTATATCATAAATATTCCTTGATTTTTCAATACATTGCCTGTAGAAACAACCACAAGCCAATGTTATAAAACAAATATTTTGAAATGTTTTTCTATTAAGTTTTTGGGCCTTTGACTGCAACTTTGAATGCTGGTTAGGCGCAGGATGAAAATAAAAAATCCAAAAAATCTATATTGCTTAAATTTTGATGTGTTTTTGTTCTGAGAAACATTTTATGAAATTATTCAAAACGCAAGCAAGAAAAATCTGCCATTTTCAATACTTTTTATTTGATTCAGAATTTTCCTTTTTTTTTAATTCGATGAAATAATTACCTTCTTCTCATGTTAGCAAAATTTGAAGCAAAAATCAATTTATGCAGCGATCTAATAGATATTGTCTCAATCACACAGCACATAAAAACGCTTCCTAATTTAACGCATGACTCCCATGTGCAGCCTTGAAAATCTGCGCCTTCTAAGTCAATCCGTCTTCATCCACCGCAAGGCCAAATCACAACAAACAATCTGCAACAGTCTTAAAAATCTGCGCATTCTCAGCCAATCCGCCCTTCCAACCGGAAGGCCAAATCAAAACAATCAGCAATAGCAGCCTTGTAAATCTGCGCTTTCTGAGCCAATCTGCCTTTTCCACCGGAAGGAATAATTTAAAAAAAAAACAATCAGCAGCAACAGTCTTAAAAATCTGAAATTTCTATACCAATTTGGCCAAAAGGCCAAATCAAAGCAAACAATCAGCAACTGCCTTAAAAATCTTCGTTTTCTAAGCCAATCCGTCGTTTTCCATTGGGAGGCCAAAGCCCATCAGTGTTTTTTTCACCGGAAGGCCAAATCAAAACAATCAGCAGAAGCACTAAAAATCTTCGCTTTTTGAGCCAATTCGTCTTTTTTCCATCGAAGCAATACCAGCCCTAAAAATCTTCGCTTTCTAAGCCAATCTGTCTTTTCCAACGGAAGGCCAAATCAAAACAAGCAATCAGCAGCAACAGTCTTAAAAATCTTCGCTTTCTAAGCCAATCGGTCTTTTCCACTGGAAGGCCAAATCAAAGCTAGCAATTAGCAACAACAGTCTCAAAAATCTGCACTTTCTAAGCCAATCCGTCTTTTTCCACCGGAAGGCCAGATCAAAACAAACAATCAGCAACAGCCTTAAAATTCTTCGCTTTCCAAGCCAATCTGTCTTTTCCACCGGAAGACGAAATCAAAGCAAGCAATCACCAACAACAGTCTTAAAAATCTGCACTTTCTAAGCCAATCCTTCTTTTTCCACCTGAAGGCCCAATCAAACAATCAGCAATAGCAGCCTTGTGAATCTGCGTTTCCTAAGCCAATCTGTCTTTTTCCGGAAGGCCAAATCAAAACAATCAGCAATAGAAGCCTTGTAAATCTGCGCTTTCTCAGCCAATCCACTTTTTCCACCGGAAGACAAAAGCAAAACAATTAATCAGCAGAATCACTAAAAATCTTCGCTTTTTAAGCCAATCCGTCTTTTTTCCACCGGAAAACCAAATCAAAACAAGCAATCAGCAGCAACAGTCTTAAAAATCTGCACTTTTTAAGCCAATTCGTCTTTTTCGACCTAAAGGCCCAATCAAAACAAACAATCAGCAACAGCCTTAAAAATCTTCGCTTTCTTAGCCAGTCTGTCTTTTCCACCGGAAGGCCAAATCAAAACAAGCACGCAGCAGCAACAGTCTTAAAAATCTGCACTCTCTAAGCCAATCCGTCTTTTTCCACTGAAAGGCCAAATCAAAACAAGCAATCAGCAACAACAGTCTTAAAAATCTACACTTTCTAAACAAATCCGTCTTTTTCCACCGGAAGGCCCAATCAAAACAAAGAATCAGCCTTAAAATTCTTCGCTTTCTAAGCCAATCTGGCTTTTATACCTGAAGGCCCAATCAAAACGAACAATCAGCAACAGCCTTAAAAATCTGCGCATTCCCAGCCAATCCGTCTTTTTCCACCGGAAGGCCAAATCAAAACAAACAATCATCAACAACGACCTTAAAAAATCTGCTCTTCTTAAGCCAGTCTAACTTTTTCCACCAGAAAGCCAAATCAAGACAAGCAATCAGCAGCAACAGTCTTAAAAATCTGCGCTCTCTAAGCCAATTTGTCTTTTTCCACCGGAAGGCCAGATCAAAACAAACAATTAGCAACAGCTTTGAAAATTTTCTTTTTCTAAGCCAATCTGTCTTTTCCACCGGAAGG